>NC_135258.1:17817582-18117582 GCF_964204865.1 Styela clava | reverse complement strand
CAGGTATAATTGATGTTTAATTTACTTTAGAAATCAAAAAATGAGACTAACCATACTAATTTTTGCATTGTATATTTCTTTAGCAAATGACTTCAAAGTTTCCTTTTTTTCAACTTCAAACACAGAGATTTTTCTTTTAAAATTTGTCCTGCAACCATGTTGCTTCAATAATATCTTTCTTTTTGCACAAGTATGTGCACAACAAGGATGTTGTGAAACATCTGCACATGCTGAAGGAAAGCAGAAAGTTTGAGTGCAATGATACGCCTGGTACAGATGACAACATAGTGAGAGGCTGGTGAAACCATGTTAATTTTTCTGTTATTGTGATTTTAAGGATTGAGTAGGCCTACCTTTTCAAATATATTAAACCTACCGTATATGTTATCTGGCAATATGTAACAAACTATTATTTTTTGACATTGGGAATCTTTCCGGTTCACCATTGCCTACTCAATTTATTATGTGGGCAAGGTGTTGGGAACAGAATTTGAACCCAAGATGCGCAACCTGCCTACACTGTTAAAGTCTAACACTTTCACCGTCAATCCATCAACCCCAATACCCGGAAAAAAGAGGTAACATTATCTTACAATAGTATTATCAACTATCAGTTTCAAAATTAAATTCTATCAATTTATATTACATCTATACCAAAAATAAAATTCTATATTTCATGATCGTTGGATTTTTACCCACTTCAAAAGAGGATAAGTTTACTTTCTTTACCTTTTCAAATTAATATTAACTCCAAAAGCGCCTATTTGTTAGTTTGAAAATGCTTGACTCACCTATTATTGAAGAAGACTTTCTAAAAGTAGACAACAACCTTATGGTTGAACTTGATGGATACATCCCTCAACTTCATTCATAATAATATTATTAAATTCATCTAAAAATTTAAATGTCTTCAAGTTGAACAAGAATGTACGGGTTTTCGAAGAAAGCATTTTGAAAATCTTAGCAAAATAAATGAAGAAGGAAGTGTTGTTACCTATCGTGAATCATCACCTGACTGAATTAGTATGAAGCATGTAATCGGAATTGCAATATCATTAATCAAAATATTTTTAGTAACGCAACAAACTATTAATAGAGGAAACTAAGATTCCTTCCTGTAAAATCTTCTATTTATATTAAACATCACAAAATAATAGGTTCTGATATCTCAATTGCATATATGCTGAGAGTAGGTTGCCAAAAGAATTTTGATGCAATAAAGTGTTATCAGTTCATTCAATAACTTGATCCTCATCATTCCTCATGTTTATCTCTTTTTTACATAAATTTCATGAAAAATAAGAATAGTTAGCCAATCAGTTTCATGATGGTTTCCTAAATTTAGCTTGATTCCAAACTCTGTACATTTTTATTTGTCTTGCTCTATTGACTTGCAACCTTCTGTCAACGAGATTTTGTTCTTCTATTAAACCAGCATCAGTGAACAAAGTCCGTACTTCATCTTTGGTAAAAAAATAAACCAAAGTTCCGTCTCCACGAGAATAAAAATTGTCACCAAGACATCGATTCGATTTAAACCGCAGTTGTGCCATATCATACCTCCCATAATCACGAAAAAGTATCACACCACCAGGTTTTAAAAGAGCAGATAATTTTTTAACTGCAGCACCCATTTTGTCCCAAGGTAGGGCGGATAAAACAAAAATCATTATAATGGCGTCTAAAGATTCTTCTGGCATTGGATATGAATTTTCGCTAGATATGTCATGAACAAAGGCATAGCACCTATTTTCATCATACAAAGGATTAGATTTTACAATTTCTACCGCAGTAGAGGAGTAGTCGCATGCATACATAAATAGGTCTGAATCATTATTGGTTCGTAATACTGGAAAAACAGTGTTACCAGCCCCACAGCCAATTTCTAGAAACCGTCTAGAAGATTTACAACCAGGAAAAGTTGTTATGGTCAGTTTATTGAACTTTTCGACACATTTCTGAGTATCAGAAGGAATTGCATCTCGTTTTAAAAGTTCTGGAAATTCTGTGAAAAGCCAATGTCTGTCTTTAAAGAATCTGTTATCATGTTTCTCATAAAATTTATTCCATTTTGATGATGCATCTTTTACAATTTCCTCTCCTTCTTTATCTGAAAGTTTTCCAAGAATTTGTTTTTCTACAACACCTCTGGCTTCTTCTTCTTGATTTTCACTCCATTCCACATCATCCCATGCATTATGTTGAAAAACATCACTGTCAGAATTGAGGTATCTCGTCCCAAATTGAGGTCGTTTTTCTTGCGGAGTAGCACTTTCAACGTTTTTGTCAGCCATTTTGTTAGGTTTCTAAAAAATGGATGCAGAATTAGAATAATAGACTCTAACGATAGACATAATTATAATAAAACTAAAAATCAATTACAGAATTACACCAGATGTGGGCCTAATGGATTTATCATCAATGAACGAATTTATGTAATCAATATACAAGGTAAATGGTCAGATTCTAATACCTCCATTACAATAAAAATTTTACAATTTCAAAATAGAATACCTAATTGTAGCAATTCTAACCTACATAAGGCAAGATGGCCATTCAAAACATAATTCAGAATTGAGATGGGCAAGCATTGGCAAATTGGGCCTAATTTCATAAAATACCTTTAAATTACTTTATTATTATTATCAATTAACATGGTATCTACCGGTGTCAAGTTTAAACAACTCTCAAAGATACCCAAAAAAAAAATTCATAACTCTGTAACTCAAACAGTTTGTGGGTCACATGTACATGCTACTTCATTGGAAACACATTTTCCTTTAAATTTTATGTTTTAAACTCAGCTTAAGGGTTAAGGGTGTCCTTAGCCTTACTGCAGTAGACTACGGTACGGTACTATCTTTAGCTTTTCTATAACTAGTCTCTTTATTTCGAAATCTGGAAATAGGTTTTTATTCATTAATGTTTATGAGTTATTTATATCTTCATCAGTTAGCTGAATATTGAGTCAAAATAAACTAACACTTACCGTATATAATTCTACCCCAGGGCCGGTATCGATATCCCTCTTGCAGTCTTGCCCGTGTTCAGGCAGCCAGGTGCTTACAGCAAACAGTCCTTCCGCACACTGAACAGAACATGTTCTTGTTGCACTGATTCTCATCGACCTTTGACCAAAAATAGGTACCAGTAATTTGCTGAATTATATTTATTACCAAAAACAGTAACATGTTAATTAAAGTTATGTTATTTAATAAATAAAAAACAATGTATACATATATTTAATTTTAATCGTTTCAAATTAAAAGGAACTATTACTAAAATAATAAATAATGAGAATACAAAAATCTACTTATACCTAATATTTTGTCCGCTTTTTCTTTCTTACACCACGTCTCATGTCAATCAAATTATGCACTTCTCTGAGGTTGGTTTACTCTGTAAGCGCTCGAGTTCGCAATGATCAGATAATAGGATCTAGTCTATTTGATAAAGTTTTGCAGTGCCCAGCGTGCCTAGAATCCTGTTTTAGGAATTTGTAACGATGTCAGTATCAGTGAGTTTATTTTGACTTAATGGTGATGATAAAGGGAATTCATGAATGAGTTTTGCCAGACTGCCGTCTGGGTCGGACGTGTTTTTGTTGCTCTGTTAGATGAAAGATCAATCAATGCTGTTGGACTGAGAATGCTACGCGCTGTGTGTTTCGGTATTTACTATTAGATTTGTATCTCGTGATATCAACATGATCAAGGCCCATCGACCGGAATTAAAGAAGTTTATGGATAAAAGATTGGATTTAAAGTTTGTGTTTGGCAGTCGTCGGGTGCGGTCGCAGTTTTGAACGGCGCAGGGATTGATTCAGATATTTTATTTTGTGACAAAGAGTATGATATACTGCTATTTCTAGAAATTCCGCTTGAATACTGAGTATTCAACTATATATGTGTAAATAGTTTGCAGTGTAACTTACAGTGTAACATTTTTAAACATTCATTTAGTGGCATATTTTTGATTTGTTCTCACTGTGTGTATACCGGTACTGTTTTAACAATGTTGGCCACGTCAATGTATCAATTAGGCTACAGACCTGCTCACGTGTGATTAGTGTTTTTCCTAATAATTGCTTTTATGAGTGTCCGCACACCGAATTTGCCGCCATGGTTTTGCGTTTGTTTGTATATTAAACCACTTATCACCTTTTCCGCAATGCCCAATCTAGCAATCAGTGTAGTTTTTCATGGCTTTGTTTTTCTTAAAGCTTTCATGGCTTCAGGAGTATGACTATCGTCGCAAATTTATTACATTCCACTCCCCACATTATCTTTGCATGAGGTTGTAGGTATTGGTCATTATCAACGTAATTGTTGAAAGAGAGTACAACAGCCCGAAAGTTTATTACTATCGTGTATTTTGTTAAGTTTGGCCCAAGCCTCATTTAATTGGGCTTGTGTTTTTGTGTGCGTGCTGGTGGGCAGGCACATGAGATACTTCATGTTTTAAACTTTTTTGTAGGTTTTGCTTGCCCTCCAGAATTCTCCATTTTTAATTTAGGTTTGTTATGGAGTTTTCGAAATAAACTATCTATCTATCTATGAGAAAAAAAACGCACTAAACTGCCAAACGCATGATTACGGTACCGGTACGGTAACAAAAAGTACCGGTACCGGTAGGAGGCATCGAGGAACCGAACGAGACTTGTGATTAGTTAATTGAAGAATTTCACTCCGCACCTCACCATGCTGCTATGATACATTTACTGATTTATGTGACTGTTTGTCGGCTACCGGTATGTCTTTCTTCACCATTATGCCATTAGTCTGAAACAATAAATTGGTACCTACCGGTAATTACAGAAATAGGTAAGGATTCCAAATTTTGACAGATGGTAAGCCACTGGTGTCAGGCAACTTGCCATGCGGCGGAGATCAACGGGTTGTTAGCCTACTACAGTACCGGTACTAAGGATTCATTTGTCCTACAGGGTTGGGAAAGTACCATAATCATTTTACACAAAATATCGCTGACATATAAATATGCCGAGTCATTAACTTTACTGCTGATTTGTCAATCCATTTTTTAAACTTATTGATAGACGAATTTAATGTCAATATATAGCCGATTACAGTATTAACATGATAATTGCACTTAGACTATAGGCTATCAACTATATTTTCTTTCCCATTGCAGTGTTGGGAGATCAGTAATCATATAATTTAACAGGTTTTGTTATTTTCTGCACACTCCCAAGAGTATGGTTTTAGAGTTCTTGCTATATCTTTCTGTCTTTACCATAGTTGTGCCTCTTTATATAATGTTATAAATATAACTTTGTTTTCCATTTTCTCTTCAGAGTATAAAATTTAATCATGAATAGTTTTCTGTCTCGTGCAAACTCTGTATTTGCATTTAGTTTGAGTGTGACTGCTGCCCTGACCTTTGCATGCTTTTTGACAACTAATTTTCTAGACTACGGAGAAAAAGTTGAAATCAAAGTAAGCGATGCAATCGTGAGAAATATAGAAGACTTCAATGCTCACAGACAGAAAAATGATTTGGGGAGTTTGTCATTCGATTTGAAAGCAGATTTGACTCCGGTTTTCAACTGGAATCTGAAACAACTGTTCCTCTACCTTTTGGCGGAATACGAAACTAAAAACAACAAAGTAAACCAAGTTGTTTTATGGGACAAGATCATAATGCGAGGACAAAATGCCAAAATAGATCTCAAAAACATGCATACTTTGTACTACTTCTTTGATGATGGACATGGACTGAAAGGGAATCAAAATGTGACTATTACTTTGAGATGGAACTTAGTTCCAAATGCTGGGTACTTAGGATTGGTTACAGGAACAGGAAACCACCAGTTTGCATTTCCAAAAACATATGCATCATCCAGAAGGCAATAATTTTTTGCAAATGCAGTTCTGCCATACTTTTTTTTATTAATATTGTATTGTGTCTGTATAAAAGACTAAAGATAAATAGGAAATTCAAAAATATTTCAATGCAAATTGAGCCTGTACGTTCATTTGCTTTCAACATCTCTCTTTTTCTAATTCAAGGGTCATGATCTTAATTTTATAAGACATTGCTGGATTTTCAATCATGATAATTGATTTCTTGGTTAGGGATAAATTCAGATGTTATCAAAGTGTGCAGACTTTACAAGTTGATGTAAGTTATTCATGAAAAATAATTGCTGTACTATATATTCTGACAAATTGAGTTTAACTTAAGTTGTGTGTGCTTTTCAAGAGATATAAACTCCAAATTGGTGCAATGGTTGAATTACACCATTCATGACTTTTGGGCCTTTTTTACTCATTTTGGCATTCAATTGATTTTCTTGCCTTGTATTATTCAGTGGAAATCGTCTTCGTTTTGATCAGTGTTTATATTTTTGAGATTATAATTAGATTCAGTCCTTGAATATTCAAATTTCTTCTCATTCATTTTCATAGCCTCACTGCTACTGTATTTTTCTATCCAGTTGCCACAAAATGGTTTTTAGTCCACCAAAGCGCAACTAATATGGCCTTTTTTTGAGTACTTGGATTAGATTTTATGCCTGATCATAAATCAAAAGATAGAAAGGGCTGTGTTTTTCAAATTTGTTGGGAATAATTGATGGTTTGAACGTCTTGTTATGAAATGCATGAAATATGGTCCTACTTTTATGGTAGAATTTGTGCTTATTCAGTTATATTTTGATGTTTTTGTGTGAATGGAACTAAGGAAATGGAATCTCAGCATTGTTGTAGTGTTCTTTAAAAATAGGTAAAGATATTTATTGAGACTCCTACTGCTACTTTTTACGAATTGCTCCAGGTATGGAATTAGGTAGAAAGTGAGGAAATGGATCATTTGGGAAAATTATTGAAGCCATAATAATTGTTCTTCTATTTAGCTTCTGGGCCAATTACTTTCGAATCCCAGGTACTTACTAGCTAATTCGCATGTAACTTGAATGACCCCCATCCATAAAATCACTCTTCAAAAAGTTAACCTAAATCCTTCACCTGGGGAATGCCCTCCCCACATACAGATGTTCCGGTGTGATAGCACTGGCAGTGTTGAATTGAACCAGTCTCTGGTCATTCACTATATACTGCCATCTCGGTTGTGATAATGAGGCATAGATTCAGCCGTTAGCGCAGTGGTTCCAACTTTTACGAGCCTGCCGAACCCTTACGCTATATTTCAAGCTCCCGTCAAACCCCATTATATAGAACGATTGAAACTAGGAGTGCAATTAGACCTTTATTTAGTGGAAGCTAATTTTGTGCGAAGTTATTGAAGAATGATCATTGTGGTGTTACATAAGATGAAGAAGCCCTTTTGGAAATTGCCATGTCACACTGGAGTCCGCGGCAGGGAAAGTGAACGTTTTTGTGGGGTTGAAAGGCGGAAAACTGATGAAGCAAAAATTGACAGTTTAGGATCCAAAAAATGATATATCGCCGTATATAATCCACACCAGAATTATCTTACGAGTATTTTTTGACATATAGCTCAATGTGTTGTTTGGGGTAAGTGGGCACGTGTATCATCAGCACGTCCTAAATCTTTTCAGAATCTGCCTACTTTCCTGATTTTGCGTATATTTGTTTCTTCTGCACTGTATTGTTTATGTGTAAAATAAAATCAAAACAAACTTATTTACATACTTCCTAATGTAGCTATTCAGAATATATACAGTGATGGGATTAGGGGGGTTTGCAAGAAACATAATTGGAATGTCGCGGTAATCAAGGAAACCGTTCTTACCTTTTTGTTAGACGTTAGATGACCACAGAAAACAAGTAACCTGCGTTGTGCTTAGCGGTTCAAAAGTTATGTATGTTGATTTTTGTAAGGCATGTCGTGTTAATAATCTCTGAATGTAGCTTACGTAGAGACATACATTAGTGAATGTGACCTTTAAGTTGTTGTAATCTTATGTTTCGTTTTTTATTTGTATAAGGCTACAAGGTTTTTGGAAGGTTGAAAACAAAAAAAAGTGTTTCTAAAACTTTGAATTCCACCACTGTATATCTCTATATGACCCCTAGCTTGATCCGCATTAACATTCTGTTTAATCATATTAATAACCATTATTGCTATTGCTCATGAAATGAACGCAATGTTACGCCCATTGGAGTGCTGTTGCGCCATTCATTACTGTGCTTGTTTTTTTTGAACGATCAAATGTAATAATTTTAAGGTTTTTGCTCTCTAAAAGTTCATCTAAGAGTGTCGCTGACGCCATGACTTTCGCAGTGCCTTGTGCAAATGACTTTTCATGGTGTACCATTTTATTTTTAATATTTTAATTCCTTTATACACTTTTGAGTCTTTTCGGCCATTAATTTTTGCTTTGATTTCTGCATAGTATAAACAAATAGCAGAATCTCAATCTATCTGTATCCTCTTAGTCGCTCACAAGTAGTCTTTTTCGTTTGTCAATGCCAATCTCGCGTGTCAGATTGAGATCCATACAAGGCCGCGTGTGAGAGCATCTCTAGTTTTTGGTTATACTGAAAAGGCAACGACAACGACTCTCTTAGAGGAAAACAGATTTGATGCAAGCTGAACTAATTCAATTGCGCTTGCATTGTAAATTGAAACCACTGAGCTCACCAGACCGCGAGTAGACCGACGTAACATAAATCGACCTACAATTAAAAACATTTTATTATGCAATTGTGATAACACAATAAGGGGGTTGTGTGGTCGTTCTTGGAAACTTGTCTAGCGAGAAGCGAAAAAAATTGATTCACGAGCAGAAAAATCCGAAGCCTGCTCGATTACCGGTATTTCACGAAACCTTGTTTTACAGATTATGATGTTAATGTCAGAATCAAAACCGATTTGTTTATTTTTGTTTCATTTTAATGAATACAAAATCTATTTGAAAAGTTTTGTCAAAAGAAATGAACATAATCACTTTGCACGAATTGAAATATATATTTGTTCGGATAATACAGGAAAAAAATTCTATTCGAGTTGGTCTGGCAATTATATATATGAGATAATTATTTGCGGTAGCAGGATGGAGTTTACAGAATAACTTCTTTCATTAGCAATGCCGTTCATAAGCAAGGTTTATGGGAGACTGATTTTTGAATGTCCAATCGTTAATTCGTTATTCCTTCTGGTACATTGAGCAGAAAAGCTATCGTATGAAATAGTACACTCTGTATTATTCTGCATCTTTGCCTACTTGTGAAGAAATCAGAAACAATACAGAAGTCGTTTAGGACGAATTTCTCTCATAACAACCGTCGATCTTCTTCATTTATCATTTTCTTGGCGTTCCTATGAATTATTAATACAGAATGCGACGCGAATTAAGGGCCCACTACTAACATAGAGCATTCTGTGCTTTTTATGCGCATCAGAGCCATAAGTACCTTGTGTTTATTGTGGGTAATCTTCGTTT
Source organism: Styela clava (assembly GCF_964204865.1). Lineage (NCBI taxonomy): Eukaryota > Metazoa > Chordata > Ascidiacea > Stolidobranchia > Styelidae > Styela > Styela clava. The sequence goes on along the minus strand of NC_135258.1, from coordinate 18,108,194 downwards.
TGAGATTTGTATTCTTAAGAGTTATTGTGTTTTCCAGCTTGTTTCGATTATTAGTCCGATGACAACATTGCATATTTTGAGGGGCATGGGGAATGGAAGAGCATAAAATATAATTTTAAACTATATTTCAGAGTGCAATGCAATGGTAATATGGAGACATACGTGAGTTACAATCGTAACAAAATTATATATCAAGTTTTGTTGCATAATATTCTGATGTTACTGAGATTTGAGTCGAATCCGAGATTTTCATGACTGTACCTTAATTTTCAGTTCAGCCATAATTCTGAAGATATATTATCGTGTTACGTTTTGAATCAGTATTTGCTTGTCTAGAGTCGTGACGAGAGAAAAGCTTTGAAACACCTCCTAAAAGTTTTAAAATTGACTTCATCATTAGTTTCGCCCACCTAGGCCTGACGTAAATCGATTTACTTAAATTTGCCCGTCCTGCTCTAACCGTTTTCACAATTTTGTGCTTAGCTAGCAATTCCAAACGGAAAAAGTTCTTAAGATGTTAAACCGAATAGTAGGCCTAAATTTCCCCATCTCAAGAGCCTATAACACCTATAAATCATATATATATCTATCCACATATGCATATCTTATAAAAAGTATTAGATTTTTAAAAAACTATTTTTAAAGAGCTTATTCTTGTAATGATGATTGTTCAAATTCAGTTGTCTTGCAACACTCTAGAATTTGCGCATTTTAATATTGGACTATAATTTATTCAATCGTGAACTGGCAAATACTTTTAACTTGTGAATATATGTGTAATTTGTTTGTGGACTGGCTATATATACTTACAGATTTCTGAGAATCAATCATTAGATTTTAACTTTAGGTAGCCATTAATTTTTCCTATAAGACTACACTCAACGATGTTGGGAGTGGTCGATGGCGATATCTCCCTTGCAATGATTGAGATTCACGCTTACGTTTCAGCAAGATTTAATAGTATTTATTTCCCTTCTATACTCAGCAGTAAAAAATTGCTATCTGCTAACTTGACTGTGAATATTATTCATAATCATTACTTGATAATGATATTCTCAGAAAAGTAACTAAAAAATAAATAGAATTTCCCGTGGGAATATTTCCCAGACGAGAAATTACTTTTCTATTTTAATGACATGGTAAGGATTTGGTGAGTAATACCTATTATGAAGTAAACCCTGTGCTATATACCATCAAAGTTAATGGAGTCACGCACCAGGCCTTGATGTAGTCTATAGTTAGAGAATTTCCTTGATTAAATTTATCCCATTGACAGTTTTTCAACTTATTCAGCATTCTTGAATATTTATTGGAAGGTACGAAAACGTTTAGTTGTATTCTCCGAAAGAGTTGCGCCGTCGTTCCATATTCGACATTCTGCCAGTTTTTTCAATCTATAATACATTAATATTACTGATAGAAATTGAATACCATTGATGACAATATGCGATGAAATTGCATTTCGCGTGATGGACATCGATAGTTTAGTTGTCGCCGATTCGTTTTTATCTTCATCGATTTATCACAAAATTGATCGATCGTTTGAAACTATTCGACATCTTTTAAATCTGCGATATTGACTCGCAAAGGTGAAATGCGTAAGAGTTCAGTAACTGTCGTCAACTTCAAATTGGCGGTTTTCGGAAGCCGACGAACGTTTTAAGTAATTAAATACAGAATTATTTGTGTTGCGCTGAAAAGTTTTCAATCAAAATATTGTCAAAATTGGAAGGCATTGTCAGTTATATAGCTAAAGGTTTGAAGAAATATCATCTTGACTGATGAATTAGCCAGATAAAGCATTTTGAATATTGTTTTAGTCAGTCTTATCTATAAATTATCTCATGGTATATATCATTGGAAGAAGAATTATATTACATTATTGGGGAGAAGAATATAAAGGTGAATAATATAAGTAACCAACTGCACGATGAAAAGTTGCTAATATTGGTAGAAATAACTTTACCGTCATAAAGGAATGGGCTAAATCTTCAGAACATAACTTATGTCTTATGGATGCAGTCCATGAGTGAAGTTACTGTATATATATTGAAGCTGTCAGTGTCACATAATAAATGAAATAACCGAAAGAACAATAAATATTTTGCTATTGCTATACTGCAGGCATGCGAAAGCGAGGCTTACATTTTTTTGTAAGTAAATAAAATTTATGCGCTGTATAGAACTCAAAAGTGTCTTTTAATATGTGCGGATGTAAAAAAATGAGTGAAATAGATCTTATCAGAATTTCTGTTATGTTACCTTATATTATTCACGTTCGAGCTGACATTCCATAGCTTGACAGCTATACTAAAATCCTTGTCCTATATCCGATAAGATTTGTCTATATTTATCTGTCAATCTGAAACGCACCTCGCGCATTCAAGTTGCAATGAATAATTTAATAAAGAATCCAGACTGTGTTCGACTTCACATCCGCAACCAATATATTAGATAAACTTTTGCCGTATGCGTCATAAATATATTCTCGTTTTGTGCGTGATAGCTAATGAGTCGTAAGAAGTGTCATGAAGACTTCTGATTTGTGCAAACTGATGTCGTACAGCTACTTTCCAGATTGCGTAAAGATTAACTTATCAATGTTCACGGTTTCTAAAATCAATTGCAACGAAGCTTTCTTTATCAGTTATCCGTGATCCTCATCAGTCACCAATGGCACATACAAATGCCAGTGAGATTATGTAACTGCAGTATACAGGGCACAACTCCTAAATACTAACTTTTCAGAAGTTATCAGTCATGCAAATTGATTTATTGAAGTGAAGCAACCTCGCGATTTTTTTCGAAAATAAAATCGGATTACATTCCAATGAAATATTGATTTGTTCTGTTTGCAGATAGTACAACCAGTGGGCTTGCCTACTTTCCATACCGTTATTTTAATGGCAGTTCAGGTTGGTTCTGTTTTTTGTATCAGCCATTAGGCAATGAATAACGTACATATATTTTCAAAGGCAGGGTGATTTCATCGTAAATTTGACAATTTTCATACGAATTCGACTACTGTTACCGTGTTGCACGCTTGCTTTACTTAGAAATTATTGAAAAACTGAACGGGCCATTATGCAGTCGGCTATGAACTTTTTGAAGCGAAGACTCTCTGAGAACAGTTTTACCAGCAATCTTCCAAACGGATATCTTGTGGATCTGGGAGATGAACCTCAAAGACCGCCAGTACCGGTAGCCACGAGTCGAAGCGCGGAAGTGGAGTTATCGCGCGATCAACAGGTGACACCAGCTCCTATATCGCATGAAAGAATTCCCAAAACAGATGTCGTTACAGGTGCTTTTAAACTTATTATTTCATTTTTAGTACTCTAACTGTGCAAATTTGCAAGATATGTGTCTGATCGAATTGAAATAAAGATTCTCACGAAACTTAGATTTTGGCGAAATTGTTGAATATAGATTTTTTCCCCATAGCAAGAAATATTTCAATCTCACCCTGCTTTTTCATTGGTCACTACTTAGGTTCTCGGAGGCTTGGAAGTTTGTTGTTAGCAATCGTGCGCATTTCATCACGTGCGTGGCGTTCCCTAACTTTCCCAGCATGATACTTTACAATGTACTTACCAGATTCTGCATCTTCGAACCAGCAATCTGGAGGATTCTTTTCTTCTTTCACATCCGGTAATCCACTGTCAAGAATGAAACAGGAAACGGAACAGGCGAGCAAGACGAAAACGCTTCTTGCTATTGACGACCAACATACTGACTGGTAAATAACTAATTATTTTGTTGATGGACAAATTAAAACAGTAGATAATAATATATATATAGATAGGATTGAATCGTCCAATGTCAATAGCGGCTTTCTTGAAACAACCCAACCGCTCACATTTTCGTTATCAAAACGTTTGGGAAGTATGATGGACTGGCAACATTCAGGCAAATAATTTACTACAATGGTAACATTATGCTGCGGGTCGCCTTGAGATACCAACAGAAGTACATGTGGGTGAATATATAGAGTTCTTTGTCTTTTTTCAAATAGTGATAACAAATATTGAAGAAATTCGAATAGTTTCACCAAAGTTAATGATTTATTTATAATTTCATATCTTATTCATTACTGAATGTCTGGTATACTTGATGACTTGATAACGAGACTAATAGTCACATTTTTTTAATGATATTTGTTATATGATTTTGACAGGACAAAATATTTCCGAGGGAAGAAAATTCATGATTTCACTATACGTGTCGAACAGGTAAGAGGATTATGATCAATACATAGATTCTTGTGCAGTAGGTGAGCCCGTTGCATCTGTGCATATACCAGAAGTGCAAAATTATGCGCACTGAAAGATTTTGAAAATAACCTCATTTCACGGTGCTTCAAAATTGTTTCTTCTACGTGTTATACGCAAGGCTTGGTCATGGACTTTTCCACTGGACTCCTTCTCAACCATGTTCTGCATCTAAAACATTTTTCACTCGACTTATTCAAAATACTTGTATCAATACGTAAATGCACTCGAATCAAATATTCTCCATATAACGTATTTTGAAAAAGCCGTAAGTTTTAATTGCTTTTACATTTAGAAAATAAAATATTTATAACACGATCTTATATTTCGTCAAATGTATGCTTCAAATGAGTCTGTGGTTATTTACCGTATTTTGCGGTTAATCCCTGTTCCAAAGTCTAGGCATAACGATTTCAGCTTCACTTCATAGTAATAATCATGGCTCTTAGATATCCCAAAGTTATAATGGTATATATATACCGCACCTACTTACCAAGGCAAATCTTAAAATGAAAAACAACAACTCCTTCGTGTTATCAGTCAAAAAGCCGAACAATGATCAATGAAAATCCCTGGAATCGATTTTTTGATTTTACGCTTTGCAGTTTTTTGATCGACCATTGATCAGATAAAATATCTAAAATACGCATTTGGTCAAAGCAGTGATGCAGTACGTTGTTGTGTTCAAATTACTGTATTAATATTGTGATCCAGTTCTTCCAAGTGACCGTATTTTAAATAATCTTAAAAAGCACTTGCGGCGTCCGCTTTTTTGATATCGCTCGTTCTGTATGGTTAATAGTGGGTTTATCATTTTTCGCAATTTATGACAAATAGATTGCCATAAGATTTATCACATATTTATCATATATCATATCAAGACTTTTAACGTTTAAAACTTTCTGTATTTATTATAATGAAGTGATACAAATTGGTCCATTTTGTTCAGGCCATATTCCCGAAATTTTTAATTTCTAAAATATTCAGTTTGGGCGTGGTTCACGGTTATCTTAGGTCAATCAATAGTGATTACTGATTTTAGTATGATAATGAATTCTAAGTATTTTGAATTCATTCTAAGTTAACATGGAGCCAAATATTTCTTTTCAAATTGCGTGACTTCAAATCGATATAAAAGAGTAAAGGAAATCGATTAGACAATAAATATAAGAAATATATAGAAAGACCTACTGTTATTGTCCGGCATGTATTTAGTTACTTGAGATGGAAATCGGGCAATCATTTTGTTCGATACTGTTGCCACGTATATGGGGACTTCTATGACTCATGGTTATTGAAAAATATATGTATTTTGACTTCTGACAGGCCACCTTTGATGAAATCACGGTCACGGCAAATAGTGCGGAAGGTGTCACAGTTGATATCAGATGTGTGCGAGCAGGAAGCAAAATATCAAAGTGAGTACCTGCTTCATTTTTTTCTATTTTCCTATTGGTGCTCAGGCGCCTCTTTTTACTTTTCATTTGTCCTTGTTTACCCCCGTGTTCTCCTTGAAGGTTTAAAATTTATTTTACAATCACATTTATAACATTCTATCGAAAAATAATTGATTTTAGATCATTCAAACCACATTTTTTGTTGATCCGACAATCGCCTCGATCAATGGCTGAAGGAGAAGATTTCCGGAATCTAATAATCGGTTTCAAATATGGCGGAATTCCATCGGTTAATTCACTTCATTCAATTTATAATTTCTTGGATCGACCTTGGACGGTAAAGCTTTAGAATAAATTGATTCATAGCATTACTAAATGTCATATTTGAACAGCAAATTCAAATTTATAGTCGAACATGATATACATTTATATATATATATATGAAGTTCATATGTGAAAAAATCAGAAAATACCACAAAATAATTTTTTGCTAAGTTACAGTTCATGTGCAATAGATTTGGATTCAGAGTCTTGATGTAAACCGGTGTTTACTGATTTTTTGTCGCATCATGATAGCAGTTTGAAATTCTTTCTTCAGTCGGTATTATTCCTAGTATTGGTCGGGGTTCCGTGATTTTTGCTTGAAAAGTCGGAGTCGAAATAATCGACTTGTCTAATTGTTATGTAATTGGAATCCCGAAATAACACTTGTTCCTTTTTTACTAAATTTACCTTTAGAATCGCTTCGAAACGTGCATCAACCTTACTGTCTTCTAATAATCTTTGGATGATGTTTTTTTACCCTTTTTTGTGTGAAACGTGGTGAAAGTATAGTTTTCTTGTTCATAGAAACCCCTGACAAACACAAATAGAGTTACGTCGTTGATATGAAACCCATTACCTCTTATTAACTTAACAAAATTGCATTGTTGAGAAAAGAATAAACTTTTTGGTTTTTATTTATGTCTCTTTTGGTGTCACACTCATCAGACCTGAAAGCATTTCACAATGTTAATTTCATCCAACCTAACCAATTTCATTACATTTGGGTTAATACTAGAAAACTTCATTTCAGTAATGTTTTTTTTATCCTGGTGGGAATACTTCTTGGAACAACAATTTGATCAGAAAGAGTATATAAATCGATTAAAAAGTATATATATATTAAAATTATCGACGGGAATATAATTAATTAGGTTGCATGAAGTCGATGTTGAACAATGACTGAGGCGCTTGGGCTACTGTAGAGCACAGCATTATGACTTTAGTTATCAGAAATTCATATGTTGGCTTGAATACTATTTGGAAAAATATTTACGGTCTTACGTGACCCTTGGAGTGTCATGCTTATTTGATATTCCTTACACAAGTTGTTCAGTACGACTATGCTCTTTACTAACACCCTTACCGTAATTTTTCGTCTGTTATCAATAATAAGAGAATGTTTGGAGTGCAATCATTTTTTATCATGATGACCTCGAAAATTTAACAAATTATTATGTGACATTATATCGGCCTCGATCTGGTATTCAACAATAAGGATAAGCAGGGTGTTCATAAAGTTCCGTTACAACTTCAATTTTGTTATGGAATCAGTTTTATATCTTAATAATGTTTATTTTATTTTTATCAATGTTTATTTAAGATATTTTCATCACTTCGTTTAATATGGTATCGATGAATTCCGTTAGCAATTTCAAAAAATTAAAACTTTATGAAAACCCTGTATTTGTGTTTTCGAGGCAATCAAGAATAAATGCCAAATAACTAACGTTTGTGATAATGCTTGGCTCTGTATTTTAAATCTTCGTGATTTTAATATACTCGCCTTTATTCAGTTTGCTCAGCTCATACGCATACAGAAAAGATTGGGGTCTGACAAGTTTCCATTGATTTCACAAACTTATTATCCAGCCGGAAAAGATATGGTAAATGGGATTTTATTTCTTTCTCTATAACAAAACATAAGTATATTGTATAAAAATTCAGAGATATATTGTAATCAAAGGAATGTTCAGCCAGTGTAGACCGAAGATCTGTGACAGCCCATCATATTAGTTGATCATCGCACAATCTGTTCGCTTGGTGAATCGATATTTCAAATAACTTTAAGTTTAACAGACAATTCCTAAGCCTACTAAAAGTTGATGCTGTCATTGTTAGTGTTATCTTAGTTTGCACAAAGCGTTACAATCTTTTAGGTAGCTCTTTTTTATGTAAGTCATTGATGAACGCTAATATTCACAATGTATTGGTGAAGTGTTGTTTGGTAGAAAGTCACACACTCATTACTTTAACTCGACTTATTTTAATAAATTTTTCAAATGAATCATACCACATCTTTTAACCTTTATTAAAGTAATATAGAACTTGATTTTTATGTCGCTCGTATTTAATTTCACAAATTTAATCAAACAAAAACGCCGGATTAAACCCCACGCACCGCTGCTGTGCGCCTATAATAGTCTTGAACATGCACTACGAGGCCACATACAATTTTTGTAATAATGTATAATTAATATTAATTATTTATAACATTTATTAGAGAAATATGAAATGAGTTTGAGTGTAATTCAGATAAAATATTAGGCCTTGCGTGCAGCGCACAGAATGAAGATCGTGCTGCGCATTGCTGTAAATTTCATAATCTTCAGGTCATCAGGCTAAAGAGAACTTGCTCTACATCAAACACACTTGTATACCACGTCGATATGCGTTCTCCCCCAGGAGCGAGCAAAGTAGTATAAGTTGTATACTGTCATGATGCAGAAAATGTGATTAACATCGCTAATTATCGGTCTTTTATATTATTGGCATCGTGCCACCTCTGTGTCTATGTATTTAATTCCCATGTGCTATGAATAATGGTGGTCAATATTCGCAAGATTTTTTGGGAATATATTGCCGAGGAGTTTGTTTTATCCAATTCCCAAATCTTTCCATGGTTGTTTCTGATAAGGTATAAAAAATGATCCTTGAAAACTTTTTATTAAACAACTATTTTATAAAAATGTTTGTATGTTTATTTGCCCCCAAAACTTAACAGTATATGCATACAAATTAAACAGTATAACAGAGGCGCGATACATGTGGTAGACCTCACCGGCCCAAGACACAGTCGCGAGATATGTGCCCCTCACAAGTTTCAGTTGCATAGTTGCAGTTTATGACTGCTTTGTTCTAATAAGACAACAGACATGAAATAGCTAAAATATACAATATATACCTCATTCTACAATTAACTATATTGTAATTGATTGAATCGTATTTTGGCCATGTTTACGTAAAATATGGATGGCTCCGGAATATGATTGGATTTTACTGAATACTTTTTACTGCTTTCAATCATAACTCATTCCTTTCCAGTTAGTGACATTTCACGTTTTTGTAAAATGCGGAATGTTACTCTCATAACCATAATTTTTGTACAAACGCAACGCGAATTTGAAGTTTTGATTTAATAATTTGCTAGTTGCGTATGCATTGTGCACCAGGATGCATATTGTTTGTCAAAACGATGTCTCACCGTAAGAAGATTCTCATTTGCTTTTAACATTTTGAGTATCAATATCAACTAGGTTGATTTACTTTCAATCTATTTTTGCATTGGTATGAAAATACACCGATTTAGACCTCATGATAATATAGCAACTACTTTCCACCGTGATACGCGTGGTACTGAAATATTACTGCGCGGGATGTGGTGTGAGCTTAATCGAAAAATAGTTAGCCATCACGCACGCTGGCCATCCAGGGCAGGAACCCCGCTATTAGAATTCAACTTTGCCAATACCCCCCTTTTATAAGTTCCACATTACATGTCGAACTAATTTATTTGTTTTTGTATCGTTTCACCTTTTATTTTTCATAATTTTATAAAGTGTGTGGAAAACAAAAAATAGTGAGGATGAAAAATAGGGGGAAATAAGAAAGAACAAAGAATAATAAATTTGAACGCATTTACAATAAAAATGGCAGTTATTTACACTATACAGTGCCCTCATACGCCATAAAGCAAAGTTTGACAATACACACGGCCGGAATGTTCCAGTAGTTTCATCTCACAGTAAAGCAATACTCATTGGGACGAGGTGCAAAACGAGTTCGTAGACACTTGCGGCACTAATGAGTCGCGCGCCATTGGAAATCATTCATTCATGTCGTGACTCGTAACAGTATTATATCGGAATGTATCGCGAGAGCCGGAGGTTTCAGTTTTTCCATCGCATTACAACATCAAATTATGGCAGAAGATGTACGATTTCTCTTAGTTGAGATTCAGCTCTTGATGTGGAATGATGCCTTCTACGTCTACGACGTCTTTTTGTGTTGGTGAGAGCGTTGTTCCACGTACATTTTGCATCCTGTTTACCAGGTTCTCGCGTACAAGCGTAATTTGCTGGGTGGATATTGAGTTTCAAACTTGTCATCTCCATTTCTGAAGTCCACATACAAGAGTCTTTGTCCTAGAATGAAAAATAGGAATAATGAATTATTGAAGTTTCCTGGCTTCACAGGTTCGTGCTAACATTTTATCTTGGTTTTTGTGTGACTAACACCGAATAGTGAACTTACCGGCTTCCCACAGATTGACCAGGTACATGTTTGTATTTCGCACGACGATGCGCACGTCTGCTTAGCGTTACGCATGTTACGACGTATCACACGTTTTTGCTTTGAATCAAGATTATTCCATCTGATCACGCGGTCGCACAATCCAATGTTCAGTCGGTCCCCGTCAATGTCACCTGAGGAGAAAGAATAAACGTTAAAGAGATGACATACACAGTAGAAGTACCTGAATTTCACCTAAAGTTGTTGCTTATTCAACATATCAATATTTCAAATTAGGTGCATCGGACGGCACTTGAATATTCGAGTTCAAATTGCGCTTACCTATTAGAAGATACATCTCTTTTGTATTCAATTTTATTCCACACATTCCTTCATCGGGCGCTGTGTAAATGTACATTTTCTTGCCCTGAGTTTCTTCCGGTTTGAGACCTTTGTATGTCTGAAATGGTATTATTCGTTATGTTATCAGGTTTGCGGTTGCACTTAAATAACCATATATTTAGCAGCGCGACCTACGGGATGGATTTTGTTTTTATACTAGAAGTAATTACCAGATCGTGACCGATCCAGTAGCGCTAAGCTCGCGTTTTCCTTTCATAAATTGAATTTCTTTGAACCGAGTGAAATTTATTTCCAATTACGTAAGATTGCCCTTCCGCCGCGCCTTGACTTGTACACAGTCAAGTACCGCTTAAAGTTTGCTTTCCAGACTATCGCCATTTACAGAAGATTGTGGAAGAATTCTATTTCAAAAGGAACGGAATGCGGCGGAAATCTCTTTTTCTTAGACGTCTAGATAACAAGGAAATGCCTCTGCCATTATGATTGTTACTTAATCGGCCGTATGGCGATGGAATTTTGTGGATGTCAACGAGACAATGAATGCCTTATGATAATATGGCACCAAAGACCAAATTTATGAATGGAGCTTAATTAACTTCTAGACGTCGGATAATTGAGTCGCAGAATGAGGAAGCTATGATTAGCAATAACGAAATGGCTAATTTCGGAGATAATTGCTATTGTATAAAAAATGGACATACCTAGCGAAATTAAAACAAAAATAAGATAATTTTCCAAATCTGGAAGTGCACCAATGAAAGTGTCGATCGTAAATAGTTGTTAATTACGCCTACAATAAGATCACGGTTTGCTATATCAGACCAAAACGAGGTGACCAAGGCTGTTGACCTCGAGTTAGTCACAAGTATCAACAGCATGAGAATTGTTACGCTACATATGGCAATAGGTCAAAAGGGAGACCACGCGCCGACGGCAATTCGATTGCCAAATATCACCAGACTAGCTTTAGAAACTCTCTGTATTCGTCGCCTACATTCAGCCGTGATTCAGTTAACGCCGTCTGATCATAATCATAAATTTGAGATTTTTTATCCAACGCCAGATTTTCGTGCGTGCGTGAGCGTGACGTAACTTCTTTTGGAAAACGGTTCGTCACACTTACAGCAGGGCTTTTTCCTAGACAGCTTGGAATCCAAAACAAAACAAGTTTTAGCATATTTTTCAGACATTGTCCGCATCTAGTTTCGATTCACTCGTCTATAAAGACGACCCGTGAAATAAGATATAGGTCATGAAGTATGATCAGTGAAAGCATTTGATTGGTGTCAGGTTTTTTGATTTTGTTACATTATTAGATATTTTTACCTCGTATACTTTCACTCTATAACGGATGTGGCTGGCAACCAAATGCTTATCCGACAAATTGTCCAAATCTTTCACGACCACTTCCACGCGCTCCATTTCGGGTTTCTTTAAGCTTTTCTTTACGTTACCTAGATTCCAAAATAAATTAAATTCAAATTGACGACACGATAGGAGTTGCTGCAATATTAGAATGGCACGGTATGTGATTGTAATAATAAACAACGTCGTCGAGATCAAATTATTTCAAAAGTTCAAATTATTTCAGTCGTACAGAGTTGCATTTACAATATGTTTCGCTTTATTATTAACGCCAGAGAATTTATTTCGATTATGGGATACGTTTTTTTGGCTCGTATATCGACGAGAAAAATTCTCGCATGCAACAAATGAGTTTTAAAAACAGTAACGCTATTCACAGAAATATATAAACATTTCATCGCAACTTCCTGTTCCAGATGTTTCTACCAGCAGGCGTACAGGTTTAATTTTTCGGGCTTTGACTATGAAAGGGCCGATGAACGTGGGTGACATTTATTGACCAAAAGGTCGACAGAGTTTGTCGAGTTTCTGAAAAAATATCTAAATGATGAACGATCGCGTGATATAAATATTTGTAATCGTAATAAGGCAGTCATATATATTGGCTGTTATAAGTAACATAAAAGTACTCTAACGATGTGCGAGATGTTCGCGAAATACCGCGAATTTGATAAATTATTTGATATTTATGATACAATATCTTCACATCATAATGTGCTTGATTTACTCACGTATGTCATGACTTATATAATATTTAATAACTTTATTAAATTTTATTGATGATGTATATCGGAATGTATATAATGAGACCTCGGTGAAGCATGCCGATTGTATTGTGCTGTATGTCTGCTGTGTTTTACCGAGTTGCCTTGATAACATCTGGACACTAATAATTGGCATAACATGGCGTTGTTCAAATCTGTAAATTATTACGCCAAAGCCTTCCAATATGTTGGGCAGTGTTCGAATACATTACACAACGAAAAATTTATTGTTATTTGACCACTGTAGTCTTTGTCAAATATAAGACGTTAATTAATTTGATAGTTAATGTCTCTTCCAACGTGGTCCAAATCAAAATGTTGCTAAGAGGAAGATAACTTTCAAAAAATATGATAAATTTTATATTAAACCTACCCATTAGCCCACTGGAAATTTCACTTTTCTCTTTGAAGTCGTCGTTTTTCGATACGTCGTTCGTGTCGGTGAGTTTGTACTTCGGTTTTTCCGCCAAATATACGTATTCCATACTTCGGACCTTTACCAAGGAAGCTGTATAAAAAGAAATAACATATATATAGCGCGATACTGGTAAAGTTTGGGTTAAATCGTAATGAAAATGATTTCATGGATAACATTCCTACGAACAAAAAGTACTGTATGGTTTGGATTTATCGTTGCCAAAACGAAGGGCGCGTTTATCTTTATACTTCGGCCAAAATGCGTAATTTTTTTTTTAATTTTTTTTCATATTCGTGTTTACAAATAACAATTGCGACTCGGCTTTCGTCCAAATGTATTACGTCAGCATATTTTAGAGTATTTTTCGCACATTGGTCACGGATAGATAATTGACCCAAAATGAATCTAAAATATGTATTTTTCAAGCATGGAAATGATACCCGAACACCGGAAGTTTTCTAAATGATATTGTATTTTCGACTCAAAATATTTTGAACTGTTCTGAACTCAAGGTGATATATTGGTTGTTTTTGTCAGTCGAAATAAAGATGAAATCTTCAACTTTTCATTACGTAGTTCCCATTCAATTACCGAGACACTTTCGCACATTGGTCGTAAAATTATAGGTTCGGTAGCGCAATTATGTGCAGGGCAAATAGTTAGAAATAAATCGAACCGCCTTTTGTGAGAGCAATTGGAAATATATTTAATTGGTTCCGCCGAATTAGTCAAATCATCGAACGCTGCCGAGGGACGCCTGTCAAACCCTGGACTCTGAAACATGGAGAAGCTCCCCTGGGAGGATAGGTGCACTGAAAACTTCGTTAATAATTTAGATCTAAACATCAAATTGCGCTCAAAAATCAAACAGAGTAGCTTCTGAATTTCCATTGTTCTTAATATCCAACCGCATCAAAGTGAAACTGGTTATTCTCATAAAACATGTTATACTTTCAACGCTTTTCGAAACTCATGAGGGTTGTTTTGTCACAGCGCCCGCATGGCGAAATCTGACATTTTTGTTCGATTTCAGAAACGCCCGACATATGGGCACTTGTCACGACTCAAAAACCATCAAAATTGTGTTTTTCTCCACTAGATTATATTTTGTTATATATTTAAATGGCTTCGCTTTAGTAAAACTGATCTCGGGTCCGGGCAGGTGATCTCAGTTGGTGACTATACAAACACTCTTGGTAGTCGTAACTGGCAGTTAGGACCAAAGTGTCAACACTTGAAGAGCGATTGCACCATAAATCAAACTATATTTGTTACGACAAATTTTATTTTAGGTAACAAAAGTGAATTGCTCAATGTCAGGCATATACTTAGATTGACGATCCTTTACCGTAACGTTAAACGGTGGGAAATTCGGAAAATTTATAACAATCCGGTTGTACGGTTGAATCAAGTCGGTTCAAAGGAAACGCCCGATTTCCTTTGCCGTTTATTGATCATTGGCGGTTTATTATTATATTTCTGTTAGTCATTAATTGCTGACATATGTTAATTATTGCTACGCAAAACCACAACGGAGACTTCAAAATTAGATTCTCATAGATCTAGTACAAATAATTATTTGAACCAAAATTATCAATTTTAAATTTGATTGTAACCCTTGCATTTATCGATGCTGTCCGATACTTTGAAGTCAAAGGGCAGGTTGCAGGTAGAACAAATTTAAAATTGTACATTGTGCATTATCGCTGTTAGGCGAGGTGAATTTCGACAATCAAACACATTCTTGACACTGTGATATTAATTTTCTTCTCGTGGCAATAAAAACTACCAAATTGAAGATATAGAAAACACAAAATATCTCTTACCGTATACATTTTTCCCACATAGATGCGTTTGTGAGTGTGCTGGCATACACATACATGCAAAAGTTGTCTTCAAAAGACACACTACAGCAAATACTTCAAAAATAATTCTTGACATATTGATGGATTGTACTACTTTTCAAAATATTCAATGTCCAGACACTCGCCTTATCTTTGCCAAGTAGCTTACGAATTGTGATTCGTTGACGACGCCGCCGCACTTTTATACCAGGAGCGTCGAGCCACCCACGGTTACAAGCAAATAATAAAACGAGAGAATTAGTCAAACGAGAGAAAGTAGCTAACTGTGCGTCTATATCTCATCTTCAGGTTGTATTAGATTTTAGCTCCAACTTTGATGAATGCTTTCAAAACGAAAATAATATTTACTTAACATGATCAAAATATGAATCTTTCGACTAATTTGAAACTTTTTTGAATAGGAAACCCACTTCTAGCCGTTTGCGATACCATATTACAGAACGGTATAGTTTCACAGCTCCTAGCATTTGTAATGGTGTGTTCATTTCATTCATTACGGTAATGGAAGTACACTTTGGCATTTTATGTCTATTTTTTCAGTGTTAAGTATTTCATATGAATCCGTCAAATTTTTGTGGAAATCAGATTTTCAGCTGCACGTGGGGAGTTAGGAGAAAATCCCGAACACCGCGAGGCAATCGCCTTTTAATCTGCTGTACAAAAATTGTAATACCAACTCCCGCTGCGCGATGACGTCATATAATATCATGTTGCATGTGAAACTAGGAGAAATAAATATTATTCGTTTGTCAAAAATTATGCCTAGCCAGATATGGTACATGTGCGGATAACATACCTTGCAAATTTGTTATATTATACAAGTCGTGAGATAAAGACGTAGTATACCTGATAACGCAATAATCTTATTTGCATGTTATTGTTTTCCCACACGCATTTATTTCATACATCATTATTTTTTGCAATATGAAAATGTTGTTATTTTTGTTTCTTACGAAACTCGTTCACAGAATTCCATAAATTGACGACATTTATTAGGAAGAAAATGTCTTATTTTCCTCAAATATTTAGATTCCTAAACGATTTTCGTACTCGTATTTTTTTAAGCACTGCACGTACTTTCATTAATAATTCCGAATTCTCATGCCTACTTTGCAAACCATGCCTCTGAAACTCTTAAGCATACATAACAGAATCAAAGTCGAATTTCCATTATGTTCTCAGGACTCAATATATTTCTACTCATCATAGCCAGACTGTCTCAAATATTGAAATATTTTCATGATATGAGTCGACTCCCAAAATCACTTGTATTTCATACAGAAGTATTGATTATTTGGAACAAAATTTAAATCTTCTGTGATATTGGACATAGGCATTCACCATTGAATTAAAATAAATTCCTCCTAATTGGAGAATTGAGACTTTCATATTGCAGTAAACGTCATTTTGTTTGTGGCTTCAAAACAAGACGAAACTGTTACAGCAGATTGACGATATGTCTGAAATTTCTGTTTTTCTCGTGAGCCAATGAAAGACCGCCTGGAGAGTGCAGTCCATCCGCCCTATTCACTAGGATTGTTTTCGAAGAATAAAAACGTAATTTTGATATAGAATGCTGTTCCCGACAGAACTTTTGAAATGAGAACCAAATAATGTTTACTTCCCAAACGTGATACATCAAAAGCATCATTGTTATTAATTTCTCCAAATCCATTTTCCATATTATCGCTTTTACGTAATATTGACGTCATCGCGAGTTGTTTTCGTTACAATACTACATGGGATATCAAATGATGTCGGTTTAGGAATTGAGAAATGTCTCTGCCTGAATTTAAAATCCACAATTTTTAAGATATCTTCAATACCAACAAGAATAATCAAAATATATGTCTGCCTGTCGCAATTTTTCATGTTGTTTGTACTTTACACAGACATCTGTGGTTATAAAACACACAGGTGCTTTGCATCTCAATAACCGCAATTGTCACGAGAACGATTTTTACTCATCATTTTCAAATGACAATTTGGAACAAAAAATTTACGTATATTAGAGCCTCCCCCTTCGGAGAAAAGATGAACTATTTCGTTCGTAATTAATCCATTATAACGTCAAATATCTGGGTAAAATGTTACGCGTTGAATTGTGTGTTGTGTTGTCCATTCATATTTCAATTTCACTCAAAAGTTACAAATTCATTCTTTCCTTTCTTGAAACTTTTTATATCATTTCTTGCCATCGAGCGTATGTCGTACACGGATTATGGATTGCAAAAAATTGTAATCTTACTTGCATTTGCACTTGAATAATTCACTATACAAGAGTCAATATGACCATCAAGGTTCACATATCGCAAGATGATGAACCGTCTTCTTATTTTTCAATTCCAGGTCTTCTTACCTTACCTGTTATTTTTTTACAATATGTCTAGTTCACACGCACTTCTGCTCTTGATTTTACCATTTTAATTTTATGTGGCCCATTGTGAGTCATGTTAAGCAATTATTTCATGACCACTCATCCAATTTCAAAATTGTAGATGACAACACCAGCTACTTAGCGACTACATTGACCTTTAATTATTTGTACATGTGCCCGGAACCATTGAATCGGCATTAAAATTGTTTAGAGCCAAAACTACGCTATAATGTATGTCTCTCTTTGAGAGCACGTTTCAGATTTCATTATGTCATATGAAGCACAGAAGAATTTTCCGTTCGAGTAACTCCGGTTTGTGTTTTGTATTTTTTTATTTCCCTAGTAACAAATTGGCAATGTTCACTACGATCAAGCTTGACCAAGAAAAATATGTGAGCTTCATTGGTCTAATAGTGCTAGCGAGTTTCTATATTGATGGCGCCAAATGTTGATGGAGTGGCACATGTTACGTAATTGCTGTTCACGAATGACGTGATGTCAAAATAAGGAAACAGCGTTGTAGAAAAGTGGCAATTTTCTACTCCATAAATTCAAATTTTAATCCTATATTTACTACACGAACCTTCTACAGTTACGTTTGGTGCGATGATAATTATATGCCTACTTATGCACTCCCTGTTTTAGGCCAAACATGCAAAATTATACACATAAAGCAATCACACGTTTCAGCACAAAATCTAATGCACACCTGTGTTTTGTATGTCGCGTTTAAGAGGAAATTAGATGAACTAATGAATACATTTGAGTGTAACTTGAGATCGGGAGGAATAATTACTTCACAAGTAAATTACACAGGAAGACTATGAATGCATTTTCCAACGTATACACTTACTGAATTCTACCAAATGATTTGGAATCGACATACAGTAACGTCGTTTCCGCGTGGTACTTCAGTGTAATAGTATAACAGTTACACTAAAATCTTGTTATGTTATACCTTGTCGCACGTCATTGTTTTCAACGGCTTTTGCCCGTGACCCCCGGATTGCTTGTGTGGACGTGACAATCGCCCACGGAATACAATATGAAT
Organism: Styela clava; assembly: GCF_964204865.1. Taxonomy (NCBI): domain Eukaryota; kingdom Metazoa; phylum Chordata; class Ascidiacea; order Stolidobranchia; family Styelidae; genus Styela; species Styela clava. The sequence goes on along the minus strand of NC_135258.1, from coordinate 18,089,769 downwards.
TCAACCTCAAATATTTATTGCCATTTTTGTGGATGGCGACATTAAATAGTTCAGTCAAAATTTACAATTATGTCCAACCAAAAAAGACCAGTCCATATGGACTCTAGGGGTGAAAGATATAAAAATATTTTTTATTTGTTCCTTTTTGGGCATATAATACGCTATGTCATTTTGCTGAGACTTGTATAACAATATTCAACAAATTTTGTTTGCATAAAAAGGTACCTAAGCGGAGAAAATGCTTTTTTTGATCAAAATACATTTCACGAGTTGGTATTTTTAAACGCGCTAAGAATTTCGTCAAAGAATCGCAAAATTTTAAAGAGAGTAATCGAAAGTTTTAACCACTCATCTCTTGGGCATCGAGCTTTGTGAAAGTGTATATTTACACCTTGGTTTCTATTAGCAATGATTGTATGAATTTTTATGGATATACAGTAATATTTGAGTTTTTAATACTAGAATTATACGTTTTTCATCATACTTAGAGAATTTAAGGTGTCGAAATGGGTTTAAATAAAATAGATCATATCCCAAAATATCATACCTATAGAGCAATAAAACGGTTGTTTTTGTGGATCTAGATAAAATTGGGAGAAAATGAACCCAAATTATAGCCAAATAAGGAATTCAATATCTCTGCGACTGGCATCTAGATATATGTTTTTCTGCAATTTAATGTATTGAACAAAACACCGGCCAGTTAAGAGCAGTCTGACGCATTTGGGTAAACATTGAATATTTCGAATAAGTCGGAATCAACAGTTTCCTACCTGTTTTAAAGTTGTCGCATTGTTTGCCTATATGTCTTACGCAGTTGTCGACAAATATTTTGAGTAAATTTTGCCTCAAAGTTCTTCGTGGCAATCGGTCAATCTACTGTTCTATATAGGCCATGACGTCATAGGTCTATTAGTTGAGTTTTATTTTGAAATATTGCGTATATAAGCAAATCACGTGACTTAAAAGTAAGGGATGTTATGTTCCGGCCTATCCCATTGACACCTTGCACTTTTTACGGGGAATTGTATTTATTATTATATAACCATGCAAGAACCATGATAATCATAGTATGTTATAGCACGTTTCATTCACAGTTCATGCCTGTTGAAAAATACATTCTGATTGTACGGATTACGTTGGTTCTTACGCAGACGAGATCTTACGTCATGATCTAAGAGGCTTTGAAGTAGACAAAATGCATGTTTTTTAATTACATATCTAACTGGATTAAAAGGATTATGATTTATAAAAACGATGAAAATGAATTTCAATTTTTAGCATCCAAATATGGCTAACTTATTCTATGTCCAAATATGGATTGGATTGAAAAAATAAATATCTTCAATATTCAATTTTCTGGCCAGAATTTTTATTCAACTTCACATTTTCTTATTTTTTAATGCCAAAAAAGAACTGTTAGGGAATTTCTTCAATTGTGTAGAGTCTGTGTGTGTTTACCGTACACACGTGCTTGTTTGTGTGTATATGTGCATGTTATGTGGAAATAACACCAACAAATGACGTTTTTATCACACCGAACTTGTGAAGTAAAAGCATCCAAAAGTTTTTCTTTGTTTACAATTCTTAATATAAACAAAAACTCTTTTCTAAGACATGTACATATAAATATACAGCTCTCTCTGTTTATCTAAACTCTCGAATCCCTCCAATAAAGGAAAACAGTGACCGGTAATTTATGATATTTCGCTTCCTAATACGTGATGTTGACTTTTTGACATGCATGTCCTTTCCCTTTTACGCGGCACGCTCCATAAATAAATTCCAACTACGTGCAAAATACGTATTTGACATATTGCGTATACAACTGTGTAACTAAGGCCAGTCAACCATAAATCGGGGAATAGTTTTCAATATTATCCACAATTTTGTATGGCCATACGTTTTTTTTTATCTAGATGGCGTTAGCAAGTGACTTTTTTATGAATATATTTTAAAATCATATTTTTTTGTGATGTAATATAATAGTCCATGGAGACAGGTTAATTGAACTGAATTTGAATTTGATTCGAGGCGTAGATCAAGGTTCAAACGCAATTGTGACGCAGATTTACGCACTATTGGAATTGATATGAAAATGCGGATGCTGGTTTGTTGTATAGCAATTGGATACGTTTAGCAAATGTTGTGTTAATTCATTTTATACAAAAATACAAACGCCTATGGTAATCACAAATAGAAAATTTTGGAAAGTTTTCGTCACTTGCCAACATCACTCTTGAGATGCGCTTAAAGCAGTTTTGTTCCGAGTAAGGAGGCTTAACACGTAAAGAGGTTCAAGATCTTGGAGTCCCCAATCATAAGAATAACATCATTGTCTGCGATAGCCCTATTCATACTGACAAAGTATGTTCAAGTTTTCGAATAAGATTGTACCAGAATAAATGATGCACTACTGATTATTTTATTGGTGGACTACAGCCCCAAAATTTCTTAAAACTAATCTTTGCAAACCCCATTTCGTTATTATGTTAAGCAAGCACATAGTTAAATTTTCAAGCATTTTATTGATTTGTCAAATTATTTGCCAATTTTTTAATGATCACGTTTTGCGTAATATAATCAAGGCAAAATTTGTGGAAATAGATAATAAGTTCTTCGTGGAGACGGTTAGGTTCAGAGAGACGATTGTGCATAATTTATAAAATTTTAGACTTTTTAAGATAATAATGAGAGATATCATGAATACTTTGACTAGATTAGATCATCCACTCTAATAACGTCAAATTTATCCGAAAAATTTTTTTTTCAGAAATTCTGTGTAAATATTTGCTAATAACCGGTCTCAGTCAATGGATAACATTGTCTGAAAATTCTAATCTTTGTTCACTAAATAATAAAATAAGTTTGGTTTTCAGAGATGTAAATTACCATTATTATTTTTTATCATTACTATGTAACGAATGAGAACATAAAATGCAGTAAATTTATTGGTATAAATTTACAATTGCAATTGTTCTTCCGAGCAGACTCATTGTAATGTGATAATAATAGAAACCAGTTCATAAATCAAATTTCTAGTTATAATGTATTAAATTTTGCCTCACATAAAATTATACGTTGTCGGGGTACATGTTTTTTTGTATCTTGAAGGTCACCGAAAGGAAATTGTTATTTTTTTGAAAATAATGAAATCAATTCACCACAAACAAACGTACACCAGATGTGCTTTACTTCAAGTTTAATGTCAAAATACCTTGAGTACATTGTTTAAAATTGTAAATCTTTGGAGGTTCCCATTTTTTATTTCTACACTGTCAACGAAATTAAATATTACTTTATATTTAGGAAAAATGTTTGATTCTTGGAATTTTTTAAAAGAATCGTATTATGCAAAAGTATTTGGCCCAGAGGTTCACATGTGCTCATCAAATGTCCCATGTGAATATTGATTATAAGGCAATCGCCCGATGTTAAAATCACTTGCACATTACACATTGTCACTTGGTCATATGAGAAAATTCTAATGAATCTAATTTTGAAGCTCAAACAGGTAGCAAATTAAATGCATTCACAATGGCCGTCTTTGCAGTGTCGTGGTTTTTTTTTCAAATGCAGAAAGTTTACATTCAAAGATAATTTCGCTTTGTCGTTTTGGTCTTTTCCCACCGTGGCGAATCTTTATGTTGCGAAACCTATACTTTGTTGAGACTAAATCGATTTTACGTGTCCTGGTTTAGACGGATGTCATTTCAGCCATCTGTCATGTTGCTTAGTAAATTGTTTTGAACCAGATTCAGGGCAACAATTGAGCGGTATCTGGTATGATCAGTAAGTATATCAATAATGGTCCAGATACGCTTTGAAATGTAAATCATAGTGTTTACTCTTAAGATTATAATCTTTGTTGTCTCCATACTAAGCGAACACATAAGAACATGATATTTAGAGTTAGTTTTTAATTTGTATCATATGCCAAGCCAATTGCAAGAACGTTAGCTAGAAGTTTTAATTTAATCGAATGCTTTTAATATTTCTTTTATATCGTTTATAGAGTTTTTATATCGCTTTTCACAAAGATTATGTTCTCTCTAGAATATGTTCCAATTAACCTGTGTTCTGTTGTCTTTGGAGGATCATCCTTTTTATATATAACTTATAACAGGGTTTGGAAATAATCACTGCCAATAATAGCTTATCAAATTCAACAACATGAAGATTGTTCTAGCAAAATGTTGGCGAAAGTTGTATTACGTAAAAATGCCGCGTTACTCTTTTATTTCGTGACTCTAAAAAGTCTTAAATTATAGATTAAATTATGATTAATAGAAGCGCAGTTTTCTATGTCCTTGATGCCAACAGGGTTTGACATAGTATTAAGATTTATACACTCATAATATTAATAGTTCAAGGGTACGTCATGGCGTTGGGTGGTTCAAAGCAAAAGAGAAAGAGAAACGATCAGTAGTTGAGCACACGTCACTTCGTTCAACGATACGTCATAATGATTTGGTTTAAATGCTAATCACTGATTGATTACTTTGATGGTGATTTCCTAATAATTCTATTATTATTCAGGACTTATTGAATAGTGAGTATTATCCATCATATTGGTGTTTAAAAAATTCAACTTGCAAATGGTATGTCATAGCCAACATCGGAAGAAGGGTTTTCCATTTCAAGATGTGCTATCTGTAAATTGTAATCTCGACATTACGCACCCAAATGACTCGCATGATCTAAGTCAAAAACCGTGCGTTTCTTCGAAACATACCATTTGGATAAACACGATTGTAACTTCTGATGGAATGCTACACGAAACCCTATATTTTTCACCAAACGGTTCAATGTAGCCCGTAGTGCCTAATAGATGTAGTACAAAATCAAAATCAGATAGCTCACTCTGGTTATTCACATAGTTGCATAAATAACTAAAATTCAAAGTTTTGATACCGTGCCAGAGATAAGAAGTACATAAGTCATTTAATCCTAGTGCGGATTATCTACGAGCAATGAAAAATTTATCAGATAGTTGTAATAGGTCATCTAAAAAGAAAACTAAAGTAGCTGTGTGGTATTCCCTTTCTCAATGCTTTCAACTGTTCATTTATCATCTATCAAATTCCAACCCGACTTTTTGCTCGTTACGTCGACGTGGGAAACAAAAAGTCAAATCAAAGTCGGCTTGTTAAACATGTTTACAGTCCTTACAGTATCAGAAGCGTTTTAATTTAGTACATAGGGACATAAACGCACTGTGAGCTTAATTGAGCGCTTTCCATGCATGCTCATACTTTGAAGATAGAGTTGTGTACGGAATCTAAACGTCCTAATGTAAATGCTAATGCGTCTTAGCTCATTTGCGGTTTTCAATCAAAAGTGTCAAACTGACCAATATTAGGAAAGTAATTCATCATTCTTGGGAAAAACTAAGCGAAGCACATAATTAAAAGCATGACATTATAAAGATTAAAAACTAAGAAATGCGCGACTTTTACTCTATGCTAAAATGCATTATCTTTCAAAACATTGCATTGATCGGAACACATATTAAAACATGATAAAAATCAGTAACGATCTTCAATTAACAGCAATGAAAAAATCATTGACTTCAATATGAATACAACGAAATTGATAATAAAAAGACGATAATAATAATAATACATATAAATACGGTCCGATATGCCGTTGGTTTTTGTTATCAATAGTACACGGTGATCATAAAGTCTCCTTAAATTCTAAAAATAATCGCTTGATTCAAATTTGTATTGAGGCAATATACTGCAATGCTTATGTGCCTGATAATGGAAAGTGTTTTTGCGATGACGAGTCAAAATTCGGACCTCCTGGAGTATGCGCGCCAAGATGGCGCACAACCTGAACTCAGGTTGTGTACCAGGTTAGGGTTCAGGTTGTGCGACATCTTGGTGCGCATACTTCAGAAGCACCGAAAATTCAATACTTGTCATTTTGACTGTTAAAAATCTTATGTAATAACGCTAATGGCAGATTCAAGATCATGCTGTAATATAGTTATAGTATGATGAATGTTAAATCATCAAAATAATAATACGTTTTAGCCTAAGTTGTAGGAAACGTACTTCACTAAATAGCGGTGTATAAATTTGGAGTACTGGAACTTTTTTGTATTACCTGTGAAAGAAAAGAAAAATAGACTGAAAGCCTCTAAACATACTTCTTTCAGAGAATTCGAAAAATAATTAAAGTACTTGTTTACCTCGTTTTCGCCCAATTCCCCTAGGAATGCACAGTTAATTGTTCTTTGCAACTTTCCATTACGGAATCCGTTTTGTTGTCTTTTATCTGCTAAAGATCAGTCGATTAATCCCTTATTCAAAACAAACTTCTTGACAGAATCATTGAGTGATATTGATTTATTAAGCAATTTTTTTAGGGAGTAGATGAGAACCTTTCTTGGATGCAAATTTTAGACTAGTTATTTATTGAGGGTGCCACGCGTGTTTTTACACGTTGTAGTATTTTTGACGATTTTGGTTTGCCTCGTATATACTGCTCACAAACACCGTCCTCGCAAAAGTATGCCAGTTTAATGGTTTAAAGCAGATAAATCCACAGACTAGGTTATTGTCTATTGAAACCGTTACTTTTGCCCAAAATGTTCCAGATAATAGTATACGTAGAGCGCTTTTTTCAAATTGTTAGAAATTTTCTCGTGATTTGTTTTTCACTAGATTTATATGTGTGCTTCCCGCTTCTCAATTCGCTTATTATGCGTGGCCTCCATCTTGGATCTATCTCAACCAGGGGTTCTCATTCTTGACTTCATGAACCTCTGAGCAATAATATTTCACTGGAGTATTTGTACGGCATTTGGGTTTTCGTGTATTTCTCTTTTCAATAACCAATGCTATAAGATAAGGCGTGTAGATAGAAAATCCTGCGTACATTTCACATTGAACTTACTTGTTATGACGCAACATTGTAAAAGCAACGATTTTTAGCATCTAAAGTGTGCGACTGTTATCCCTTTTATTACCAATTGTCAGCTTTCTGAGGGTTCGAGTTGGTTAACAACCTCAGAATACATTTTAAATTTTCAATATAAATAATAGTGCAACAAACAAAAATTGCTTTATAAACAAACTTAAGTGCAGAGATATTTATTCCATGCGTCAGTCGTTGAGAACAATTGACAGCAACACATTATCATATAGAAGAGGAAACTTGAAATAGTAAAACTTCATTAAATGAACTACATTGTCGCCAATGTTTTATTGTAATTCGTGGTTCCGAGTAAAATTCACAATCAAACACAACATTAGTGAGTCCATCTAAATTGAAAACGCCCATCACACACCTCATTCACCTTAAATATAGAGGTGTTGACGTGTTTCCATTATCTCATTTGTTTTTATTTTATTTTTACCTTCACATTTTTTTTATAAATTAATTTTGTATTGACCGCTCTGGGTCGTTACATTGAACGCACGTCGCAATTTGACCATTCTATGCAAAATGGAAAAAGGGACATAGTAGTTCTGCTCATGTAATATAACGCATGTTATTTAAGACCAAAAAAACATGCAAGCCCCTACTATTTTGCATAATATTGCAATTTGCTAAATGGCCAAATTTTAATTTCGGTGTTTTTTGATGAAATTTCCGTAGATATTTATTTGCCTGGTCTGTTTGCTCATTTATATATGTTGCTTATACTTTTACCCACGTACTATACAAAATTGAAGGATAAGATTATCATTGTCAACAATGAAATTAATAATTTTCGCAAGATGTTGCTTGTAACTTATTCCAAACCAAAAATGAATTAAATTAAAACTTTCATTTATTATTCAGTCAATATTCATTTAAAAAAAGCCAATGTGATGGCGACTACTCCCACCCACTTGTCCATCTTGACCACTTGACCGCCACTTCACCATGGGAATTTTATTAATTCAAAGAATATTTGAAGATTAGATTTGAAGTATTGACGACTGTAAGGTATAGTCATATTCAAGTGGGAACTCCAGTAACATTATTTGATTACTATGCTCTAAAAATTTCAAATTTTAAAAATAGCTTGTATACATGTGACCACAGGGAAGTTTTTTCCTGTTTGAAGTATTTGAAATACCGATTAAATTCACGTGTAGCACCTCTTCGACTCTTTTAATTTGTCTCTGTCTTGACGAAAATCTTTTATTTATATCAATTTGTAGTAAGTCACGGGATTCATTCCGAAGTTAATGAAATGAATTTTATTCTCAAATAAAACGTCACACCTGACATCGATATATGCAACATTCCGATGTGAAAATCGCTTTTAATAACGGAAAGTCACGTTTGCGAAAATTCCGGCTTGATTTGAAAAAGGGAACACAATCGCGTATTATGTTTTGACGGTTTCACAAATGAACTTTCTGACTTAGCAAATATTATATTTCCGCTCTGGTTATTTTCAATTTATTTGCTTTTTTAGTGAATACACTACTAAAAAAAATCAGAAATCTGTCTTTCAATGGCATTTTGACATAGCCGCACTGTACAAACAAATACCATTTTAGCACAGTTTATTTGATTTTTAAATGCTTTTCAAGATGATTGTTTACTTTGCTGATAAAATATTGACTTTTTCCCGAAAATAATTTTACTGTTTTGTTAGTATTCTCTAACCACCATATTTGACTTCGTGATTTTCCGTCGTTGGCTTATTATAACTTGTATTTTTCTTATTAGCCAGCCAAACATGAATGAGTTATAAATAATCCCATGTAGGTGCAACTTATCTATGGACCATGAGAGTTTGAAAACATATGCCATAGCCGTAATAGCACTTTCTATATTTGATTTCGTCGCCTTTCGATTGTAGAAAGGATTACACGCGCTGTCATAAAAGGATTTATCACGAGGCAGCTGAACAATAACATGAAATATTATCATAGAAATTTTGATTTATTGCGCCATATTTAACAGCCCCCGCATTTCGAAGTTGTCCTATAAATAAGTTGCGAAATAGTGTGAAATCATTTAACCAATTAAATTTCACACCGTTTATTGTAATGATGTATACGTTTAGAATGACTTCTATTTCTTTATTATAGCCGAACCCAGACAATTAATGTCATGGAGCTGGTCTAAGAGTATGGAGGCGCCTGTGGATCTATCCACAAAATTCAAAAAAAAAAATCTTGTTATTCGGTTCCCAAACGAAATTCGATCTAAAAAAGCTCGACTATGCTTCGTGTTGACATCGTGGATGTAATTCGACGGCATACATATTGTGAATATATGATTAAATGTGAAACTTCAAATAACGTTAATTTAACACAATATGGAAGTTTTAGTGATAATGTGGTTACTATGACTCGCTCCAGAAGTGTGTGTACCAATATGGAAGTAATCAATTTTGTTCGCCTACTTTACATCAAGTTGTGTAAAGGGACTGATAGCTATCGGCAGGGGGTATATTCATATGGCTGACACAGACAGTCCCTGAACTCGTAATAGAACTAAAATAAGGGGAAATCGGAATAAAATTATGACCTAACCATAACCTGGTTGGTACACACACTACGGGACTACCGATTTTTGATTTCAAACAGCAGTGACTCGACTCGGCTTATTACTTAAATAATACAATTGCTGAGGATGCTGCCTCTCAATAAGACTACCCTTGACTTGGCTTGACCCGTAAATCGGGGTTTAAGTACTTGTAACTTTTGAATTACGACGACCTTATCAAATTGAATAGAACGTTACTCTGCATATTGCGGACACGATTTGTATTGAAATTATGTTTACAACATTCTCTACATTGTGATTTTATTACAACTGTTGTTTTTATTAAACACTGTATCAAATCAACAAAGCAAAATCAAGATAAAAACCTATTTACACATTCCAATGAATTCTCTGTGCCATTAGACAATATGCGTGATCACGCTTGACCCAAATTAAACTACCATTTTTATTTTGGAAAGATGTCCGGCCCCTGATTGGTCGTAAAATGTCCATCATTAGAATGATAACATAATTAAAATTGAACGGTAGCGACAAGATTGAATTTAAATTGACAATTCCAAAATAATTGGCTTGTTAATTTCCCGATGGACCATTTGGAAAGCGCTAATAGGCATAAAAAGCACATCTTTTTTGGTCTTGGTAGTCTAATCTGTATCGCGAAAAGCAATTTATTATTTTGAACCAAACAAAAATGGGTGCTGGATTACAGTAGCAACTGTTGCGTATATGATCTCATTAAAAAATAACTCTTCGTGTAAATAGTAATATTTGGTAATTTGGGTTTGCACTATTTGTTGAGCACTACACCCGTGTGCACCACATCGCCTAGGTTGCCCAATCATCATTCACATTCTGTGAACACATGGCAGCCTCCTTATCAATGGCTGGAGGTTTGGAACTTTGTTTTAAATGAAAGTGTGAAAAAATTCATAAAAGATGACTGGTGCGAGAACAGTATATGCGTGGTGCGTATATAACTTTAAGATAAGAAAACGAAAAAGGGAATGCTCAATGAATACTGAAAAAAAGTTTGTTGCTTTATTTGTAGTGGATATATTGTTTACAAATGTTTTGTTTTCGATTCGTGTACTCCATGCTGCCATCTAACGAGAGTAAGACAATGTTATGTCACTTTGTTTGGCATGTTTGTTTCCACTATTGTACCAATGACATTTCCCCGACTTGCCGCGTACGCAGGCAAACTGACTTGCACCCGGAGTTTGTACTGTCCACCACTCTCTCCATTTACATTGAAATGGTTGTCTGTCACTCTGTAATAATAAGAAGTTAGTGAAGGTCATTTTGAAAAGTGTTGTCATGCAAACAATTGTTAATATGGATGAATTTCCCATCACACAATACTCTCAAAAAAAAATTCACGGAAATAAATCATAGAATAACGCTATCACACTACAACATCTTATCAAAATAAAAAGAAATTCCACATATGATATTTGTGTATAGCAGGGGTGACGAACTCATTTGCTATCGCCGGCTATTTTATCAGTCACTACTGAGTAAGAGGTCCGCACAACTTTTTAGTCATATATACTATGAGACCAATTGATTTCCATCAACATAAACGAACAACTGCATCCTTAAGCTGAATTTATTCATTGATATATTGTAGCATGAAATACAAATAGGACATTGAATGCATGTTTTCCTTAGGGAAATTTTTGGAAATTTTTCTGTTTACTAAGCGCTTCACATTAGGAAGAATTTGGAATAATCCAGTTACGGTTTTAGAGTGATAGCTAGGAATACAAATTGCGCCGAAAATTCATATTCTCAAATTATTCCGAACCCGAACCGCATCTGAATAATTACTAGTTTGTTATTTAAGAACGTGGTGTTTTTCTCGAATTTCACATTTTTGCATTAGTGGCGAGGGCTTTGTACAAAAGATCCGTATTTCGCTATAGCCTCCAGATACAGAAATTATAAACGAATTCATCCAGTGGTAAATAACCGATTTTTAAAATGTAGATATTTTTTCAAGATCTTCCATTGTTTCAATCATTGAGCTGAAATTTTGAAGTTTATTACTTCCAGATATACCGTGTGTATCGTGCACCAAAACATTACATTTTCACAAAGTAAGGTTACTCCTCTATTAATCCCGATGCGTTTGCCGATAAGACAGCGTAACTAGGCTAAGACAATAGTTATTTTGATCCATTGTTGATTCAACGAAACAAGATGTATTGGAAATAGAGTTGCCAGTAATATACGTAATACTGGCGTTTCCGTTTTTCCTGTACAGTCCCTAAAGGTTTATGACTTCAAGCCAAACATACACCGAATCGCTTGAATGCTTCGCGGGACGCATGAAATTCTTTGGCGTGCCGCAGGTTCGTCACCTGATTAGGCCAATATGTTTTATTATGATATGAGAATGTACCGTAAAATTTCGTGTGTGATTCATTATATTACGCGTAAAAACTTAAAAATAAACTTACAAGTGGTCCACAGCCTCCCATGTTACAAACTTTTATATGACAACTTTTGCAACCATCTCCAAATCTGAATCTCATATTTCTGATCAAATTCTTAGATGCTCCTTCAGAAAGCTTTGACAAGTCAATCTTGTAATCACATTCCCGAATAACCATGACTCCGTCCTGCATATTCCCTGAAATATAAATCAAGCGACTGAGTATAAATGTCATTTTTAAATACCCACTGAGCTTGCTCGAATAATTTTGATAAAAAAAAACTTAACAATTTGACTGTGTTAAATAATTTCTTCCAATCATACATTACGGAAATTTTCAATTAAATTGACTTGGCAGACCGTATCTTCAATCAAAGTGTGGGCTATGTAAAATCCTTGTAGATTTTTCGAATGCAGCATAAATCTTTATTTTAGTGAATTACGCATTATAACTTTATTGCTAGAAATGTTATAATATTGAACAAACTCAAATATTCACCAACCATGGGCAAAATTCTTCGTCTTAAAACTTTTATTTCATTCAAATATATTTTATTAGGATTTCAAACACTTTTCTTTAAATCGCTACATATGTATATATAATATTAACTTGTCCTTTGAGTAAAATTAAAATTTGAGGTTCAATCTTACCCATTAAAAGAAATGGAGATCTACTTGTTGTCAGTCTCATATTACATAGTGGACGAGGTGGTGTATACATGTAAGCACGTTGCTGTTTAGTTACGTTTTCTAGTCCTTTGAATGTCTAAAAGATAGTTTTGAGACATAAGAATTAGGCATTCAATTATTATCGTTTTGTGTGAATGACCTCGCGTGGCAGGTAATTTCAATGGGCGTATGAAGAGTAATGAAAAATACCAGAATGTGTCAATATAAGATATAGCAATGAACGTTATAGCAATGATTTAGCAACGAATGAGCATTTAGATGAACTATCGCTGAATATGCAAATCACCCTATAGGGTATATATCAATTACGGACGAGTTTCTTTGAAAAGTTTTCGGAAATGTGGATGACAACATTATGTATTTCAATAGAAATTCAAGTAAGCTCGTACCTTCACAATCGATATTTTGTATTGCATCATCAGTTTTTTCTCTGGAGTTGCTTGCCTTGACGGAGCACCTGAAACAGTAAAATTGATAGTCCAAAACATCCCTACATTAGATATATATGTACAAAGGTATCTGAAAACTGGTAAAATATTGCTAGAAAGGATCGGGTAGGAATAATTGAATTTTGGAGACATTGTCTCCTTCAGTTTATTTTAACGAATGAACGCATGTTTATGGCAATTGATTATTGCGTTTACTTTACCAATATATATATTGATCAGGTTATAAACAACAGTGAAATATAGTAATCGGTCCTAATGGTAACGGAATTCATTTCTATTTTTGTTATTATAGCATTACATATAATATTAGCGCTATTTCTCATCAACACAGAAGCTTATTCTTACCAGGTGGTAAATATCTGTGCGGTAAGAAGTTTCTTAGAAGTCTATTTTTCACTCGGATAGCAGTTCTCTTGGTATATGGTACTGGTGTACGCGCTGAATACAATAACCCCCTGTTAGTCTGTACAGTCTATTAATTGAATGTATCAAATGTTGTACAGTTGTCTAAATAAACTGGTATGTATTTATCGGGAAGGCATTCTAATATAATGTAGATTTCCTATGCGTAATTCAAACAGTGCTATCAAGCTTATGTTCAAACTTTCGTTTACACTCCTGGCCAATCCGATTGGACCTTAATAAGAGAATGGACGACCAAGGCAGATTTAGAACTACACACAGTGGGTGACAAAACGAGAATGATTTCGGCTAATATATACCATATTTTAATTTTTCTAGCAAGTAGTCTTGCACCATCTTAATTGCGAACATGAATAACATGTCAATATAAATGTAATTTATATACAAATAATGAAATTTATAATTACTTGAAGTAAAACTTACCCCTTCTACGTCTCTTGGAGGCCTGGAAACATGAAAGCTAAATTTAATTGCATGGATCTAATCACGGCTTTGTACATATCATTGATTTTGCATATTGTGGGGAAATTTTCAGGCTGCTAGCAGACTAAATATCAAAAGTTTGATTCGAATCATGTTTATTGGTTAGGTAGTTATCGTGTAGGGCTGACTACCAAAAGCCTCAAAGGCTCCAAAGCAACATTATCTCTTTGTGATCAAGATTGCCTCTGTTTTGTGAGAAATCTTCTTTTTACTTTACAGCCAGTAAAATACCTCTGACCAATTTCCTTACCGCTGCAGAAGATATGCCAGCTGCAGGTTCTGTATCATCCTCTTTTTCGTTAGTCAAAGGGTAAGGCAACACACGTTCAACAACTAACATCGGGTCTGATTCTTCATTTGCATCTTCGTTCAGTATATTTACTGTACTTACTTCAGAATTCTCCTAAAAATTGCACTAGGAATTATTTAGAATTTTTATCGTTGCTTCAATGGAATGTTTCGTGGCATTATATAGAACTTCATAGGAGGTCATAATGACCTCAAAATGTTTGTTTTTTTCAACAATACACCGTGGGAAATTTCCCCAATAAACAACAACTTTTTTTCATCTCAATACGTCGATATGGTACATTCAAGAGATTTTAGTGCCAGCCTATGACACTCTTTATTAAATATATAGATAAGAAACCGAATAGACCTAAAATGTGGAAACGCTACTAGTCATAGTTGAATGCAACCAGACTTGTTGATGCGTACAAAATTATTTTGATCTAGATCAGGGGTGACGAACCCATTTGCTATCGCGGGCCATTCTATCAGTCACCGCTGAGTAAACGGGCCACACAACTTTTTAGTCATACTATACCTTTTAATTTTCATCAACAAAAGCGAACAACTGCATCAATACAGCTGAAGTTATTTGATGATATATTACAGCATAAAATAAAAATAGAACAACTAATGCATGTTTTTTTTAGTGAGATTTTTGGCAACTTTTATGCTTTACCTAGCGCTTCATATTAGGACAAATTGACGATTTGGGAAATTTTCAACCGCATACACTCGTCATTTCACTGGGCCGCGAGTTCCGGTTCGGGATCCGAATTTCCGTTCCGCAGCATTTTTTACTCTTGAATGTTTTGATCGGCTACCACGGCATCAGTGTACAATCAATTTATATTGTACTAAAATAAATTGTAGTCGTTGATATTTTATCGCGGATCTAAGGATTGTCCTAGTGGCCTGTCCAATTGCGCGGACAGTTTCATGGGAATGTCATGGCAAATCATCAGATAAGTATTTATAAGATTCATGACTTCACGCCAAACATACACTAAATCGTCTGAATGCTACGCGGGCCGCACGAAATACCTTGGCGGGCCGCAGGTTTGTCACCCCTGATCTAGATGAACAGGTTATTAAACTATGAACACATGTTAACAATAAAATTCCACTTGTCACTTGTCAGTCTATTTGTAACAGTTTTTAAAGAATAGCCTGTGTATTGAATTGCTCTTAATAGTTGTCTGAAATGAAATCACCTCGGTTTCATGGCTTATTTTATCAGCAAACCCCGAACTTTCACTTGAATCTTCTTTATCGGGTTTATGTTTGTGAATTCTTCTGTATTTTCCGTCATTTCCAAGTTCAACCAATCTTGCTTTGCCAACTAGAGCTTTTATTACTGAATAAATAAATGAAATAGTTCAAGTATACGAAACACGTTCTCACGTGTAATTTCAATACACTATTCACGCAAGTTAATACCCATATTTGGGTATTAGCCTACCGAACTTTGCGCTTGCAACACATTGATAAGTAATTTTATATTATAAAAAGAAGCCTTGCTACGGGCAAAATTGTATGTAAGTGTTTTTAACATATTATTGGCTGCTTATACATAGCTAATATTCATCATTGAATAGGTTATTAACATTGTGGGTAAAATAGTGTTTCTTCGGGAATTTCTCTAAATTGTTTTATCCTCCCAGGGCATTTCCTACTTAATGGCGCACGTACCCTTAAATAAATAAATATTGTATTTTAAAATTGTTATATTTTAAGATCAAGACATACCCATATAATTTAACAACATATACTATACAAACAATGCTGCTTTTTTGTGACTATTATACAATACAGACGTATAGCTCACCGAATTCTGATTTACAATACAAATTTTGCGGGTGTTCAGGTTGGCAGGAACATGCATTCACCATATTGTACACATCAAAGCACAAAAGAGTTGCCAGGACAAACACTAAGACACTGGCCATTTTGAAGTCTATAAGACAAATGCTATCACTTTCTAATATTACGATCTGCAAAAAAAAGATTGAAATATTTACAGTTGTCCAGCAAAATTCCTATTGTGTTATTTTATGAAGATCATGCGAAGAAACATCATGTCATTGACATTTCAATTACTCTATATATATACAGGTTTATTTAGTACATTTTGGTCTGCCTTATTAAAGTTATTGCTAAAATAATGATCCTGCCTATTTTGTAGCATTTGTTATGAGTACCTAATCATCAAATTATTATAGCAACAAACATTCTGTACAAATAAATCAATCAGTAACACATCATCTTTTTAAATATCAGTCAGTGTCTATATCGGCATCCAGTACATTGCACAATATACTTATATATAAAATGTGAAAAAATAGCATTTTCGACTCAATTTGTTGTCATAGTGTCATAAATTACCACTACTGCTTCTTTGTTTATTTGCTGTTGCGAAGTTACACAACGTTAGCAATCATATAACATAATATATATTGCTCATCCTAGTTAAAATACTAGGTCGTAAACTCGTGATACCTGGTTGCATCAGTTAAATAAAGCTAAAAAAATTGTGTAAAAATCAACGACCAAAATATACTGATTATACTCAATACAATTGCACAAAAATTGACAGCTCAACTCGAATAGAATAATATTTATACTGACAACACAAAAGGCAGTGTCATTGGATTCATTGCTTATGACTGTAAACCTCGAGTAGTTAGTTCATATTTGGTGCCGCGTGCATTCTTCGTAATGTCCTACCTAGGGCGTTCGTTCGACTTGTTCCTGGTAGAAAAGCTTTAACTATATTCACTCTAACTATACACTCGTAGTTATGAACTATAGTTAAATTTAGGCTTGGCTCTATCAAAAGCGTATGTTTGCAAAAAAGCATTCAAAATTTCTGATCAGCCTTCCAGCGATTCAAGTAATAAAACAAACCTTTTAAATGATAAGAAACTTGGATATGCAAAGATATCCGCCTGTTGTCTAATTTTGTTTTTTTGAAAATCTCTCACAAAGATTTTGTAAGAGTTAATCTTATTCTAATAATACATTTGCTTGTCGACTTACTATGATTGATAAATCACACAAGTCCTGGCACCATAACAACGTGCAAAACAAATCGGGCGATGTTTTCGATTTTTCGGTTCGACTAGACATTTATTATGATTCATTTGTAGTTTCACAAACGTGCAATGATTCCCTCTGCTCGTTCGAACAACATATTCTACCCCTATTTTTCTCATTGCTGTCTTAAAATTAGTTTTGCTACGCCGGTTTTACTAGGGTTCTATAGTGATTCATTTTGTAATTGATATATTTTATTTTTATTTTGCTTGACTGATCATTCGGAGTTATAGATAAGTGTGTATTTAATTCATGTGGTAAAACACACGTTCTCTAAGATTCATCTTTCTCATTTTTGTCTGACCATGCATCCACTACTTTCTATGTTTTCCATGATTATTACCTAACACTGGCCTCAAGTCTACAACAGGCTTATTTTACCGGAAGACAAAACACCAACTTGTAAATTGAGTGCAAGACAATAGAATATATTATTTTGGATTTTTTCAAATGAGGTGAATAATTCTAGCATAATCACGGAGGCGACCTCTTATTGAAAAACTAATCTACATTGAAAGTATCGCGTTTCTGCAAACACCGTATTACTTCAATGCCTACGGGCGCTTTGCTTTATATAAACACTCCCCGTTTCCAGAAGATGTCATTTCCGGGTTATGTCAAAGAGCAGTCTGTCGCTGTTATGAAGCATCCATATTTAAACTTGCGAATACGTATCATATTAATTTTATTTATTTATCTGTCTACCAGCGATTACACTTTTGAACGTGAAAGTGTTGACAGCTCGTGACGATATTGTAAATGGTTTTTAAAATAGAACTTATGCTCTAAGGAGTCTAAGCGTATTATTGACGTCATTTGAAAGTTAGAGGAAGCAATTGCGGCGTGCCTTTTTACGTAGATCGTCCCCTAAGTCAAAAACGTAACTCAGACGTTTTGCGTCATTTATCGTCAGTTCCGAGTCCAAATTTTAAAGTAACATTCTCAACTTTACGTTGATAATTTGCAAATGAACTTCGTTTGTATTAGCTTCATATGGTTGCATGATAATTATTTTTAGATCAGCAAATTTTCGAGTTGTAAAATGCAAATACACGGTATTTCCTGCTCCCTTGTACAATTTTAAGTGAATTAAATATACTGTAGCGTCAACGGAATGATACACATATTTCCGTGATTTAGGCACGTCAAAAGTGTACATTCCCTAAAAATCAAAACCGCAATCAAGAGGGCAGCCAGTATTCCTCATCCGAGGAGAACATTCAAATTGCATCCAGGACGATATATATCGGAAGAATCAGAGATTGGCGTTCGTTTTTATAAATTGCAATCCATCCTCCTATTGATAAATAGTCAGGTTTTATACATCAAAAATGTTTTTCGGATATAAAATCTAGAATAGCAGAATTATACGTACTTGTTCACCCAGCTTTCTGGCATACTGGTTCATGGAACATTTCTTCATGTGTTTTTATATATAAACATGAACCTAAAAGAGCTTATAAAACTGACCTCCGAAAAATTGAAGACCGAATACTTTTACAACAAACAACACCTATAATACATTTTCAGAGACCCAAACTGGTCAAATATGCTCTTATATACCAATTTCAAAATGCTTATCGTACTCAATATTTACATACCGAAGTTCTAGACTTGACCTAAACTGAAGGCGTTCGCAGAATATGTACATCACATCGACGTGTAATGAAAATGAAATTCTTTCCAAAGGAGAAACTTGTGTTAAACTTACCACACTATGTTGTTGCAATGTTGTCTTGCGGAGAAGATCACGTATGGTAAGAAGATAAACAGCGATTAAAATGACCGCATTTCAACGTTTGTCGAATCAGACCACCTGCGGCGCTTTTCTGATTAATATATCATAAATTTATGACGGCAGGTGGATAATTTCATGTCCATCATAATTAAACTTTTCACAAAGTTTACTCAGGTGGATTTAAATCAGCTCAAAATGATGCATTTGCAACGCCTACACCACTTGTGTTTCTCCTATTTACCACTTGCAAGGTCATGATTAGGGTTTATTTATAAGCTCAGTGACATAATGTTGATTACGTGTATATATGTTTTCCTCACGTAAGATTTGAAATGTTGGTACACTCCCAAACCGAAACTTGTCCGGGATTCACACAAGTTTCAAGGATTACATATTAATTAATGTTTTGAGAAATTGAGGAAGTTTCGGAAGTTGCGGAATCTTTCTGGTTCAGAATAGCCAAAACAATTTCATACGATCGCCTTATACTTATGCTAAGAGTAACTGTCAAATGTCTGTTTTTTGTTAAGAAATTGAATAGGTCGATTTGAGTCACTCATACCCCTTATTCTCTGTCTGATATCCTTAACGGTTAATTGCAACCATTTTTATTGCTGGAAAATAATATCTTAATCTGTGGTTTCGTGATCGATTGTGATTGACTTGGTATTTATCGGGTGGGAAGCTACAGGTTTCTGATGGTTTCCGAACTTAGCTATAGCTAAACTTTGCTGATGTATTTAATCATGTTGCCACGGTATTTATCTACAGTGTTGCAAAATGTCTAACATGATTATCTTGAACGTCTGTTTATCTTCTGGGAGGTGATTTTCTGGCAACACTCATCCCGAAAGCTTCGTGGGTGGATTTGGCGCCATTTCTAGAATGGCAGACGTCTGCGGCATTTATTTATTCATATTTGCATAGAAGTCACATGAGAAATCGTATATGAATAGTAAAAATAAAATAGTATTGTTACGTTATTTAATAGGCTGAATGATGTCACACCCCCACAACCCACGCTAATCGTACACCCATTGTCATTGTAAGTTTTATAATACCACCATAAATACTAACTTCGTATTATGTATTTTAAATATCTATCTCTCTATTGTCGATTTCATGGGATCTCCAATAAAATGTGAAACATTTTTGTACACCGACAAATAACTCGAGTTGATACATACATAAGCATATTACTTTATAGTTTATTGATTAAAAAGCGATCACCCTCTATTCTATATACAACAGTGAATACTAGTGATATACTGAGTACTAATATTTCATATTTATGCACGTAAAGCTATCGTGACTAATGCGAGACTGTTTATAGAATTAGAAAATATTTATTATATTTATTTCAAGCCGAAAAATTTAAAGAAGATGCATTTATATTTTGAGCAACCAGATTTTGGCAAGCTTCATATCAATTGCGCGACCGTTTTGACTTTTGGTTTTTCCAGTCATCAAAAATGCAAAAAATCTCTGGTAACATTTTCTGCTGATACGATTGCGACTTAAAAGTCTGCAAGTGAGGTATCACGACCCAACATTAGAGCAAAATTTGCAATATATATAGATATATATTTTTTACAGCTGACTGCTTCGTCGTTTCCAGTAATCGTCAAGATAGGCCACGCTCACGGTGGGATGGCGAAGTTGAAAGTGAACAATCATCACAATTTTCAAGATGTGGCTGGAGTTGTCGCATTATCCGGAACCTACGCTGTAAGCGAACCATTTGTGGAATCTAAGTTTGACATCAGAGTTCAGAAGATTGGTGGAACTTATCGTGCTCATGTGTAAGTTCAAATATCAACTTATAAATTGCAGTAATCGTAATTACACATTCAACAACAGTGATTGATGTGAATTACTGAATTAGTTGCAAGCATCGCTGCCAAGGAGGAGCGAGAGGAGAAAATGTGGAATTTAATGTTGCCATATCTGTTCCGGTAGAAAGACTAATGCTGACTGGGACATTAGATAATAGGGTACTTCCGTAGTGTGTGTACCAGATTATGGTTGGGGCATAATTTTATTCCGATTTCCTATATTTTAGTTCTATTACGAGTTCGGTGACAGGCTGTGTTAGCCAAGTGAATATACCCCCTGTCCATGGGTTTCAGTTCCTTTACACAACTTGATGAAAAGTAGGCGAACAAAATTAGTTACCTCCCTATGGATACACACACTGTGGAGCGCTGATAATAGTACATTCACGTCACTTATTTTGAAGAAACGGTAAATCAGTTGCACTTGTCGCATAATATATATAACTTCCATTTGGCATTGCTGTGTTGCATGATGCCGCGAGCCATCGTATTTTTTGTAGCAATTTTACTAGCAATTTCTTTGTTGCGAATATTGCAATATACGGGATCAAACAAGTATGGGAACTATTCATTGGTTATTTAAAATTGATTTACTAACATTTAAATATAATAACTTATCATGATTCTAGACGAACTTCTATCTCGAACAATTGGAAGGCAAATATGGGGTCCGCTATGTTGGAAGAAATTCCTGTTTCTGACCGACATCGATTATGGGTTGATGCTTGCAGTGAAATGTTTGGAGGTCTGGATATTGTGTCAGTCAAAGCAGTACATGGCGCGGATGGCCAAGACTATATCATTGAGGTGGGAATTATGTGCAATTGATCTTGTTATTTAGAGAGTTCTTTGTATCGATGTTTTCAGATTAGATCCATGTTGCATTTAAATTGAGGAACCAAATGCATTTTTAAAACCAATTCCAAGTTATTTCGTTAACATAAATAATCACTAGATTGTTTCAAAATCATATTTATAATATATATTCAATTCTTTGAGTTAGATAAACATTTTTCTTAATTTGGGAACCGTTCAGGTTCGTGCGACCGTGCTTGTGACGCATCGCTCAACTCATTGGACGACATACCCCCAAAAGTGGGTGCTCAGGATGATATAGATGCATCAATCAAATTAGGTTCCGATATCAGCCATCAAGTTGGTGTCTATCGTAACCAACTCGTACTAATTTTTCCCCAACGTTGTGTTAAGGTATCAGATTGTTGTATGCCACTTGTTGGCGAAAAACAAGAAGAAGATCGACAAATCATCAGCGAACTTGTCATGCAGAGAATGAAAGCTTGTATGAGACCAAGACCCGAAGCAACACCGTAAGTTATTCTATTTTTGCATTGTCAGTTTTAATTGAGAAGGAAGATTTAACCGACTATTGATTTGTTTCCATACGTGCATTAGTTGTAAATTCAGATCTTCTAACCAAAATTAAATGCTATTGATTTCAAGCAAAGCGATCGTTAATAACGCGTAAAATGGCAATTTATAGTCGCAAGTTCTTGCCATACGAAATCCTTTCAATCAACAAGTTTTGGTGTATTTTTATGAACTCATCTGGCATAAAATTGATTATTCTTTCATATTTAAATTAAGATAATCCAAAGAATGATTTGGTTATTTTGAGCACAGAGTTCCCTTTTTTGATAAACTACATTTTTTTAAAAGGATCAAAACACACAAAAAACCTGGCAACAATTTTCTTCTCTCAAAAGCAAAAATGCGTAACAGGATCTGTGTTGCCAAATACTGCGATATAATGGCTATTAGATTATATTTATCATTAGTAAAGGAAATTTGAGTTGAGCCACATATCAATTTTATATTCTGCGACCATTTACACTCTAAACAAATAGTGGCATGTTACATCTATTTTCAGTCGAGGTCAGAATCAATCTAGTAGGCGACAAACATACGCCAAGCAAAATCCATCACGAAACATGTCTGCACCTCCATCGGCGCCCGTCAGTGCTCCAGGATCCCCACCAGATTCGCCTCGTAGAAGCAATTCTATTACAAGCAACTCAAGTGGGCGTGTCCAAGGCGGAAACATAAGAAGTTCTGCACCATCGTCACCGGGATCTTATACAGGCCCGGTAGCGCCATCTAACGAAGAAGAGACCAACGCTGAGAAGATCCGAAATCTCCGAAAGTCGTTTGCCAGTATGTTTGGAGATTAAAATGTTAAAATGCAGCTGATATCCGTCTATAATATTAGCATAACGGATTTTCATGTACGCACTAAGTGTATACCAAAATAAGCTTAGCATTCTGAATATGTATTCAAATATTAAATGACCAATCTTAAATGTGTATATTGTTCAAAATGAGGTGTTTGGTTAATAGTATTGCCATATGTGAAAATGTACAGTACTTTATTTCCTTTACACAAAGTTCCAAATTGTTGTTATAACATTTTAAATTAGTATCGATTTATGTGTCTGTAAAACATTCCAAGAGTCACATCACCCATTATATTGCTAGTTGTTGTATCACATCACTGTTTGTCAAATAAAATTCTCACTTTTTTTCAAAGTAGTATAAAACAACAAAAATATTGCAAATCACATTTTTGCTCATCGTCAATAACATCAATGTTAAATAAATCGTTTTGTGCTTTAATAAAACAAACCTAGCAAATTTAGCATATTTCGTAGTTTTAGATCCCGAATGTGAGATTCCTAAATTTAGTTTTGAATATTTCTTTGGCATCATGACCATCTCCACCCCAATTAATAACCACGTTTAGCTTTCAAGATCTATATTCTTCCATTAGTAACTTCTTTTTTATCGATAGATAAAACCCTTGTACATTCAGAGTAATAAGCTTCCATAATTTAAAGTAGGTATCTGCCAAAGACGTCACAAAATAGAGTTGTTATAAGCGTTGTTTAATTACAATTGCATTAATCTTATTTCCTACGTGAGTTTAAAACAGGCAATCTTTCGATAGTCCGATATCAATTTTAAATCAGATTCAAAAGCTAAATACTTGTTGTAAGAAATGTTTTTTAGTCTTTCTCGACATTTGCAATATAAATATATATGTACGAGTGCAATGTTTTTGTTTATCTAAATGTAAGTATATTCAACACAAAGACAATTTGAATGATTTTTTTTTATCTTTCGTCTATATTACAATCATACATGAATGTTGAACAGATTATTTCCAAACTTTGCTTGATCGAACGTGCGTTTATTTGCTGCGAGGTGGAATAGTTAATCTGGAAAGATATGTTGGTAGTTTGTCGATCGAAAGTGACATCGTAAACAATCCGCCGAAAAGAAAACTGAAGCAATATTTACATGACACGAGGTATTACGAGTCCTAAAGTAATTAAAACCCTCCCCAGTTTAAAAGGTCGCTATATCAGAGGAATCGGAACAATGTTGCCTTTGTTTCAAAATTTAAAATGAAAGTTATTATGCAGAGTAGATATTGGTAGTCATGTGTTTGTACGCTCTAACACAAATTACACTGCTAGAATGTACTTTGTCGGATATTTACTGTAAACTAACCAAGCGATATCGTGATTAAATAATATCCATATATTACTATCATATAGGAATAAGCCTTTTGCCTCCGGCACAAATGCGGAGCAAATATTTTAGTAAGCCGAATTCAAAGTCGATTAAATTTTAAGTACGGGTGTTATTTTCATATTTATTGTATATTTAACGCTTCGAATTAATAGTGCTGTGCCAAAACATATCACGATAATCTCCTTTAAGCAATACATAGCAATAAACATGCAAATATAACATTGTCTGCTTGACACCAGTATCCTATATTATTGTTGGTAAAAGTTAATCACTGTTTAGATCATACGTTTTCTTCTTTACATTGTCAATTATTATAAACCAGTTTTGCAATGAAATACAGGGTGAAAATCAATCCTGACAGAATCAGCAATTGTGATCAAAATATCAATTAATTGTACCTAATCTAATCAATCGAAATGTGGGTAGTGAATTCAATCCTTGAAAACTGTGGACTCCGGTATACATGAAATTGCAGTTAAGAGCAAGGCTGGTTTCTGCTGGACGAGTCGCAGCCTCGTGTTTTTGTGATTTCTGTAATGACTTCTGCTACTCTGTTGATGTCTCTGAAATCACTGATCATGATCGCGTTCTCATCTACTCCAGTGATGGCAGCTAGTTTTTTTTGTTTCGCTCTCCAATTTCCGGATTTGAAACCGAGCGCCATCAACTTAAAGAAAAATATCAAATTGAAACGAAATGAAGATGATTTGCAGATTTTTCAAAACTTCTGAACAACATAATGTTATTTATACTGCTGAAAGTGGCACTGTGATCAAATATGACTCAAACAAATATTGAAAAAGATGTTTGACATAAACCAAGCACAACGTATAACTTTAACACCAACCGGTAATTATCGACATGCTGTAGGAACAGAGTTGAAGACTATTCTTGGTTTGAAACCGAGCTTTACATTTTTTTTTATTAATTTTCATGAAACAACTTTTTTCAGATTTATCACGAAGGTTGTAATGTAATATTCTTCGCTATGATTATTTTGAATAAGTTTATTTGTTACAAGGTTCCAAGCTCTATGTGAATACTATATATATGTTGTGTAATGCCTTACATTTATGTCCGCATTTCTGATCTTCTGAGCTGGTTCCATTTCATCATCAGAGGAAGTATCGCTTTTGAGTAAAATGACGTATGGCTCTTCTTTCGTCTTTCGGTGGAAATATTTGGACATAGTATAGTCCAATGCTGCACCAGTGTTTGATCCTAATAAAAAATATTATTTTTATTATTTCATTTTTATTATCAACATCAATAATCATATAGGTATTGAAATCAAATGACTATCACGTATGTAGATCATGCTATAAATGTAATAGAATGATAATAAAGTTTGCTTGTTATCCTCAGCAACCACATAATTGTAGCCTACTTATTCATATAAACTCAAATGCTTAGTTGACAAGTTCTCAATTTGATTATATAGTATCAGAATAAAAAGGCGGTCATTACTAGGCCAAACCACATGACTAAATAAAGTAACCATTTTCTTTCATAAAAATATATCAAGCTTACCAATTCCGCCATGTGTTTTATCTAAAAGCTGGTCTTGAATGTCTTCAACATCGCTAAATCTTTTGAGCTTGTTTAGCCTCGTTGAAGTTTCAGTATTAACCTTTGTGTGATACAGAACCATTCCAAAGTTGATATCGTATCCATTGATGAATAAACGTTCAATTATGTAAAAATGCCACGCTGCAATACTTTCCCAATTTACTTGACTATTTCCAATAGTTTCATCGATTACTGAAACAATTTTCAATCTTTTGTTGAAAAGGCATCTGACGCAACAAACGTTTTCGCTTCTGCTCCAGACCGGAACGCTCCTGGTTGGACCCGAGTCTAGACATTCCACATCTTGTAATTGTTTATAGGTATAACCTGGATTGCATTTGAGTTTAGCGAGTGAGCCAATTCTCTGTTCATCAGTATATGAAATTACGCTGTTGTTGACTCGTCCAAATAGTTCGCATTGGTTCTTTTTGCAAGTCGGTTCCTCTCTACTCCATTTTCCCGTTTTATCAGAATTGTCTCCGTCGCTTTCGCATACCAGTGGTTCTTCATGCGTTAGTGCGTATGTGGAACGACAACTGAAGGAGCATGAAGACTGATAC
This sequence comes from Styela clava, assembly GCF_964204865.1. NCBI lineage: Eukaryota > Metazoa > Chordata > Ascidiacea > Stolidobranchia > Styelidae > Styela > Styela clava. Next base: position 18,063,184 of record NC_135258.1, on the reverse strand, counting down.
CACCTGGAATTAGAGCATTTTGGAGCGTGGCCAAATTCGGGAGTTTTTAATAGTCGACATTGGATTGGAACACAAGTTATGGCACCTGAAGACCATAGTTTACTAGTAGGACATTTAACAACCTCCAATGATCCAGTGGTTACTACCTCATCGGGTTTTCCAAACTGCACCATGTAATGACCTTCGTTTTTGCACTTGTACGTACAGACAGTGCCAACTACAAATACTTTACCTCCAACTGGTTTGCACACACGCGTTACTGTATTATCGTGTGTTTGTGGTGAACAGACAATATTCCTGCACTCTGGTTCTCTGGCAGACCATTCCGCAACATTGTCTCCGTCTGCTTTTTGATCGCGACATGTGATACTGCTTCTTCCGATTAATTCAAATCCAGAATCGCAACGGAACGTGCAAGTGCTCTCAACAAAATTATCAGAACTGCATTTAAATTTACCGTCAACCGGTTTTCGGACGGGACGACATTTTATTGGAGAACAAGTAGCCGGTTCTGGATCCCATTTTCCAACTGCAGTCCCACTGGCTGACTTATCTTTGACGCATTGTGAAATATGGAAGTTTTTCGTGGTTTCATCAACGTCATAAAAAGCATTACATCTAAAAGTACAGACACTACCAAGAAAATTGGAATCAGTACATGTCACTTTTCGATTCGGGGGATCAAATAATTCGTATGGTATGCAAATAATTCGTTCACATTTCGGCGGTGTTTTCAAGCTCCATTCGCCAACACTGTTACCATCAAAATCATTTCCACAGTTTGATGTAACGAATGTTTGTTTGGTACCGACTAGATCATAGCCGGGGTTGCATTTGAATGTACATACTGAATCTAAATTATTTTTATCAGTACATTTTATAGTGCCATCAACCGTTTTTTTCAATACTGGTTGACATTTGATTTTCGTGCATGTTTTAGGCTTCTCGGTCCACTCGCCCAAGTTGTCGCCATCTCCATCATCCACGCATTTTGTGTCGAATGAGTTTTTAGCTGTATCATCCAAATCATAACCTTTATCACAAGTAAATGTACAAACACTATTCTCAAGGTTTTTGTTCGTACATTCAAATTTTCCGTTGATAGGATCTTCTTGCTCAGGTTGACACTTCACGCCCACACATTTAGGGGGCTCTTTGTCCCATTCTTTCACCCTTGAATCTTCAACACATTGAATCTGCTTTTCACCAATCAGTATATAGCCAGGTGCGCATTTGAATATGCATTTGCTCGCAAGCATATTACCATTTGTACACGTATGGTCACGATTACTGCTAATAGAGAACCAGTCACATGAATCAGGAATGCATATGGGGGCTTTCTTGGTCCATTTATTCGACCGCAAACATTCCGTTCTTTTTGCACCTTCAAGTTTATAGCCATGATCACATTTGAAATTGCAGATTGTTCCCAGATAAATAAAATCGGGTAGTCGTCTATACTTTCTTTTGTTGGCGCAAGTTACTGTACCGTTTCCAAGAAGTTCAATCACAGGGCATCGTATTTTTTTACATCTCTGTCCCAAGTTAAGCCAGCCCAGTTTACCCGTACTCTGTATGCCACATCGTATTATTTTTTGTCCCGGCAGATCATATCCGACAGGACAAGTGAGGTTGCATACAGCTCCCAGTCTCAGATTTCTCGGGCAATCGTAAGTTCCAACGGTTGGTTTTTTTGGTTTGATGCATTTTGATTCAGCTAAATGAATAAAATCGGGACATTTGAATTATGTGATTATGATTGAATTATGTGATTGATGCAGAAAATATACTAGTAAATTATAATTGACAAATTGTAGTAATAATTAAACATTAAAACCTATTATGGCTAGTTTCACTTTATGATGAAAAATACTTTAATATCAAAGAGTTTCCTGCCTTTAAGATCAGTAACTTACTAACACATCCTTTTCTTAATCTATTGCATCTGTTTTTAGTGCAGCAACAACGACATGGTTTGTCGTTTCCATCGTTCTCTCCACAAAAATTATCTTCCTGTAATTAAGTATCGAGTTAATAATAATCCATGTTTATCTTTTTTCGGTAATTGAGATGTTTATATTCATAGTTCATTTAATCAACAAAACCGGTATGCCAGAGCACTTCTGCAGTAACAAATTTTGTATCACTATCTATTTAGTGACTGAATTTCCCCGACAGAAATCGTTGACATAAATAACAAAGCATTTTGATGCCATTTTGAACTATGGATATGCTAGATCTTTTTAACAAATGTCTATAGATGCTATTGCTATAAGTTCTTCTGTAGTTAGGAGCAAATTTTACACATTATTAAAGATTTGAAGAAACACACGCTAGCATGTATATATATATATATATATTGTTGAGATACAAAACCGCTAGATTGCCTACCTGCTCCGATTGTCTTTCACAAGCTGTTCTTTGATAACATCTTTTCTCAGAATGTGGTTTTCCATTACTCCAATAAAAGAAGTTTGCGCAGACCTGTGATATACATTGAAATATTGTTGATCTTATGCGTTTTAGAAAGTCGATGAATTTCCATTATGGAATATGTACCTATGTTCTCACTCCTTATTAAAAATCAAACCGACAAATACACAACTTTCCGTTTGACATCAATATAGGGGAAATATTCATACCTGATCTGAACCATACTGACTGCAATCCTCAGTTTTTTTCGATTTTGCACAGATTTCAGGGTCATTCTCACATCGGTCGCATATCAAAGCTGAAAATGGAGATTATAATACTACGTCAAGTATGCCATTGACGATTGAACAACGCAGTATGTTTATGACGTTTGTGACATAATAATAGCCTTGTATTAGAGACTGAGTTGAAAACTACACTTGACCTGAATATTCCACGACATTCACAAATCTTTTTTATATCAATTTTACCCGATACTGCGTTGCGTATTCAATATATCTTATTGATTTAATCTCAAGCCAAAAAAATAACCAACTTACCTAGACCCGCCGATAGGCAAAATAAAAAGACCACAACGACGTGTAGAACAGAGGCCGCCATACTCTTGTTCCGTTATTTATATTATTTTTTGTATAATATATATGGGCTGCTAAAAGAAAGGAAATATATTATATAATACGTGCTAATTCACATGTTAGCCTTTAAATTAGTATCGATTTATGTGTCTGTACAACATTCCCACTATATATATTGCTTATTTGTTGTATCACATCAAGGTTTGTCACATGAAAATTCTCACTTCTTTCAAAAATATCACTTTTTTCAAAAATATCGTAAATTACATTTTTGCTCATCGTCAACAAAATCAATGTTACATATATAGTTCTGTGCTTTGATGAAACAAATTTGTTAAACCTAGCTTATTTCGTAGACCTAATGCCTGTTTTTGATCCCGTATGTGAGATACCTAAATTTAGTTTTGATTATTTCTTTGACATCATGACCATTCACCCCAATCAATAACCACATTTAGGTGCTTCCCTTAGTAACTCCGTTTCATCGATAGATAAAACTCTTGTATATTCAGTGTAATAAGCTTCCATAATTTAAAGTAGGTATCTGCCATTCAACGTCACAAAATAGAGTTGTTACTTATCAATCTCGATCGGTAAGTATGTTGATAGGTATTTGTCTGTTAGACACTTTCGTATGTTACGCAATATCTCACAAAAGCGAGGTTGAATCTGCTTTTGCATTTGGATTCATCATATCTCGGACTAGAAGCCTACTCATTTTGGATGAAGTATGTCGTATAATTAGCGAGTTAATAATTCATTAGTGATGCAACACGCGGTGTCACTATTGAGTCAGAGCGAAGGAATCGAAACCGCAGTTTCTGTTTTGGGGAATCCTCTAACTTTCGTCGCTGCGAACGATCAATAAGTCGGTGGTCTCCGATCGCTATCTAGGTGTAAACGCTGTTTAATTGTGATTGCATTAATCTTATTTTCTACGTGAGCCCAAAATAGGCAGTCTTTCAACGTCCGATATCAATTTTTTTTGACAAACGAGTAGGTTTTTGCAATATAAATATATATGTACGAGTGCAATGTTTTTGTTTATCCAAATGTGAGCATATTAAAAACAAGACAATTTGAATGATTTCTTTTTTATCTTTCGTCTATATTACAATCATACATGAATGTTGAACAGATTATTTCCAAAATTTGCTTTAATCGAACGTACGTATTGTATCAGAGAAAGCGGAACAGTTTTGCCTTTGTTTCATAATTTAAAATAAAAGTTATTATGCAGAGTAGATAATGGTAGTTATGTGTTTGCCCGCCCCAACAAAAATTTTTCTGCTACAATGTACTTTGTCATATATTTACTGTAAACTAACCAAGCGATATCGTGATTAAATAATGAGCATATGCCACTATCATATAGAAATAAGCCTTTTGCCTCCGGCACAAATGCGAAGCAAAGCTATTGGTAAGGCGAATTTAAAGTCGATTTAATTTTAAGTACGGGTTGTATTTCCATATTCATTGTATAATTAATAGTGCTAAGCCAAAACATATCACAAAAATCTCACATAAAAACTAATTGAGCAACACATAGCATTAAACATGCTATTATAACATTATATCCTACATTATTCTTGGTAGAAGTTAATCACTCTTTATACCATTTTTTCTTCACATTGCCAATTATTATAAACCAGTTTTGCAATAAAATACAAGGTACAAATCAATCTTACAAAATTATCACATGTAATCAAAACATTAATTAATTGCACCTAATTCAATTAATCGAAAGGTTGGTGGTGAATTCAGTATTTCTATATTGATTAAGTTAAGTGCGAAACGAAATTCTTGAAAATTGTCGACTTCGGTACACATGAAATTGCAGTTAGGAGCAAGGCTGATTTCTGCTGGACGAGTCGCATCCTCGTGCTTTCGTGATTTCCGTTATGACTTCTGCTACTCTGTTGATGTCTCTCAAATCACTGATCATGAGAGCATTCTCATCTATTCCAGTGATGGCAGCTAGTTTTTTTTGTTTCGCCCTCCAATTTCCGGATTTGAATCCGAGCGCCATCAACTTAAAGACAAATGTCAAATTGAAACAAAATGAAGATGATTTGCAGATTTTTCAAAACTTCCGAATAACATAATGTTATTTATACTTCTGAGAGTGAACAAATACACTGTGAACAAATATGAATCAAACAATCATCAAAATAAACACCAAAATAATGGTCTTAAAATGTATTTTTTGACATAAATCAACCGCAATGTGGTAATTTTAGAATCAACCGGTAATTATCGAAATGCTGTAGAAACAGAGTTGAAGACTATTCGTGGTTTATAGCCAAACTTCACATCTTGCCTATTAATTTTCATGAAACAACTATTTTCAGATTTATTACGAAGGTTGTAAAGTAATATTCTGCGCTATGAATAATTCTGAATAGGTTAATATTAGCTATTGTATAGTTTATTTGTTACAAGGTTCCAAGCTCTGTGTGAATACTATATATATGTTGCGTAATGCCTTACATTGATGTCCGCATTTCTGATCTTTTCAGCTGGTTCCATTTCATCAGAAGAAGAAGTATCGCTTTTGAGTAAAATGACGTATGGCTCTTCTTTCGTCTTCCGGTGGAAATATTTGGACATAGTATAGTCCAATGCTGCACCAGTGTTTGATCCTAATGAAAAATATTATTTTTCAACATCTGTATCATATTGAAATCAAATGACGATTACGTATGAAGATCATACTATAAATGCAATTAAGTGATTCTTATCGATCACATAATTATACTTATTCTGATAAAACTCAAATGCTTAGTTGAAAAGTTCTCAATTTGATTATGCAGTATCAGAATGAAAAATGCGATCATTACTATACTAAATTACATGACTAAGTAAAGTAACTATTCAATCCATAAAAATATATCAAGCTTACCAACTCCGCCATGTGTTTTATCTAAAATCTCGTATTGTACGTCTTCAACATCGCTGTATCTTTTGAGCTTGTTTAGCCTCGTTGATGTTTCAGTATTAACCTTTGTGTTATACAAAACCATTCCAAAGTTGACATCATATCCATTGGTGAATAAATGTTCAATTATGTAAAAATGCCACGTTGCGATACTTTCCCAATTTTCTTCACTATTTCCAATGGTTTCGTCGATTACTGAAACAATTTTCAATCTCTTGTTGAAAAGGCATCTCACGCAACAAACGTTTTCTCTTCTGCTCCAGTCCGGAACGCTCCTGGTTGGACCTGAGTCTAGACATTCCGCATCTTGGAATTGTTTATATGTATAATCGGAGTTGCATTTGAGTTTAGCGAGTGAGCCGATTTTTTGTTTATCAGTGTATGAAATGACGCCGTTGTTGACTCGTCCAAATAGTTCGCATTGGTTCTTTTTGCAAGTCGGTTCCTCTCTACTCCATTTTCCCGTTTTATCAGAATTGTCTCCGTCACTTTCGCATACCAGTGGTTCTTCGTGCGTTAGTGCATATGTGGAACGACAACTGAAGGAGCATGAGGACTGATACCACCTGGAATTAGAGCATTTTGGAGCGTGGCCAAATTCGGGAGTTTTTAAGGGTCGACATTTGATTGGAACACAAGTAGGGGCCCCTTCAGACCATCGTTTACTGGTACGACATTCAACGTCCAATGATCCAGTGGTTACTACCTCATCGGGTTTTCCAAACGGCACCATGTAATGACCTTCGTTTTTGCACTTGTACGTACAGACAGTGCCAACTACAAATACTTTACCTCCAACTGGATCGCACACACGTGTTACTGTGTCATCTTGATCCTGTCTTTTACAGAAAATTTTACTGCACTCTGGTTCTCTGGCAGACCATTCCGCAACATTGTCTCCGTCTAATTTTTGATCGCGACATGTGATACTCCAGCTTCCGATTAATTCAAATCCAGGATCGCAACGGAACGTACAAGTGCTCTCAACAAAGTTATCAGAAGTGCATTTAAATTTACCGTCAACCGGTTTTCGGACTGGACGACATTTTTTTGGAGAACAAGTAGCTGGTCCCGGATTCCATTTTCCAACTGCAGTCCCACTGGCTGATTTATCTTTGACGCATTCCGAAATATGAAAATCTTTTGTTGTTCCATCAACGTCATAGAAAGCATTACATCTAAAAGTACAGACACTACCAAGAAAATTAAAATCAGTGCATGTCACTTTTCCGTTTTCGGGGTCAACATGGGGCGGATTGCAAATAATTTTTTCACATTTCGGCGGTGTTTTCAAGCTCCATTCGCCAACACTGTTACCATCAAAATCATTTCCACACTTTGATGTAACGAGTGTTTGTGTGGTACCAACCAGATCATAGCCGGGGTTGCATTTGAATGTACATACTGAATCTAAATTATTTTTATCAGTACATTTTATAGTGCCATTAATAGGTTTTTTCAATACTGGTTGACATTTGATTTTCGTGCATGTTTTAGGCTTCTCGGTCCACTCGCCCAAGTTGTCGCCATCTCCATCATCCACGCATTTTGTGTCAAATGAGTTTTTAGCTGTATCATCCAAATCGTAACCTTTATCACAAGTAAATGTACAAACACTATGCTCAAAGTTTTCGTTCGTACATTCGACTTTTCCGTTGATAGGATCTTCTTGCTCAGGTTGACACTTCACACTCACACATTTAGGGGGCTCTTTGTCCCATTCTCTCACCCTTGAATCTTTAGGATCCCCAACACATTGAATCTGCTTATTACCAATCAGTTTATAGCCAGGTGCGCATTTGAATGTGCATTTGCTCGCAAGCATATTACCATTTGTACACGTATGGTCTCGATTACTGCTAGGGGGAAACCAGTCACATGGATCAGGAATGCATTTCGGGGCTTTCTTGGTCCATTTATTCGACCGCAAACATTCCGTCCTTTTTGCGCCTTGAAGTTTAAAGCCAGGATCACATTTGAAATTGCAGATTGTTCCCAGATACACAAAATCAGGCAGTCCCCTATATTTTCCTTTGTTGGCGCAAGTTACTGTACCGTTTCCCAGTGGTTCAATCACAGGGCATCGTATCTTCTTACATCTCTGTCCCAAGTTAAGCCAGCCCAGTTTACCCGTACTCTGTATGCCACATCGTATTGTTTTTGATCCTAGCAGATCATATCCAAGAGGACAAGTAAAATTGCATATAGCTCCCAGTCTCAGATTTCTCGGGCAATCGTAAGTTCCAACGGTTGGTTGTTTTGGTTTTATGCATTTTGATTCAGCTAAATGAATAAAATCGGGACATTTGAATAATGTGATTATGATTGAATTATGTAACTGTCGCAGAAAATATACTAGTAAATTTAATTAACAATTTGTAGTAATAATTAAACAGTAAAACCCATTATGGCTGGTTTCACTTTATGCTGATAAATACTTTAATATCAAAGAGTGTTCTGCTTTTATGTCCAGTAACTTACTAACACATCCTTTTTCTAATCTATTGCATCTGTATTTAGTGCAGCAACAACGACATGGTTTGTCTTTTCCATCGTTATCTCCACAGAAATTATCTTCCTGTAATTAAGTACCGGGTTAGTAATAAATAACAATCCGTGTTTGATTTTTTTTGATTACTGAGATGTTTATATTCATATTTCAATTATTCGAAAAAACTGATATGCCAGAGCACTTCTGCAGTAACAATTTCTGTATCACTATATATTTAGTGACTAAATTTCCCCGACAGAAATCGTTGACATAAATAACAAATCATTGCTATGGATATGCTCTATGTTTTTAACAAATGTCTATAGATGTTATTGCTATAAGTTCTTCTGTAGTTGGAAGTAAATTTTATACATTATTAAAGATTTGAACAAGCACACGTTAACATGTAGATATATTTTTATTGAGATACAAAACCGCTAAATTGCCTACCTGCTCCGCTTGTCTCTCACAAGCTTTTCTTTGATAACATTTTTTCTCAGAATGTGCTTTTCCATTGCTCCAATAATAGAAGTTTGCGCAGACCTGTGATATATATTGAAATATTGTTGATCTTATGCGTTTTAGAAAGTCAATGAATTTCCATTATGGAATATGTACCTATTTTTGTCCTCATTAGAAATCAAACCAACTGTTACAGGCAGAAATTTTATCTCAGTGAATTAACTCATTAATTTTAGTTATTCTGGTCCCGATAACCATGTTTAGACTTGCTCTCGTTCATTTATTTGTTACGTATCGATCTTGATCGGTAAGTATGTTGATAGGTATTTGTCAGTCTGTCTGTTAGATGCACGCGATATCTCACGAAAGCGAGATTGAATCTGCTCCAGATTTTGCATGTGCATTCATCATATCTCGGATGACCAGAAGCCTACTGATTTTGGGCGAATTTTGTCGTATAATTAGCGAGTTATTAATTAATTAGTGATGGGACACAAGATGTCACTATGGAGTAAGGGCGCTGTTTTTTGGATCCCCCAGCTTTCGATCGATAAGTCTTCGGTCTCTGACCGATATTCTCGTTTGTGTTTTGTGTATGGTATTTTTGCGGAAAAATCAAAATATACTTATACTTATATACACCGTCAGACCATGGACACACCATACGTTACACATACTTCATACATACATACACACATACATCCGTTATTCCAGTATTCACTGTGCTACACGGGATGGACTAAAAGTAGGCACTTAGAAATTAGGCCCTTGATTAGGCAATTTATAACAAATAATTATTCCTAAATACAACTACTATACTCAAGTGCATTCGTTGGATATTTACCTAGGCTAATTAGTGTGACTTATATTTTTATTTCTCGGCCTTCTATTGGTGATAATTCACAACTTTCTTTATTTTCGAAGGGCCTAAATAAGTGCCTAGCCTATGTGGTGACAGAGCGCGAGCGACCCCTCTAATACTACGTTATAAATATTATCATTGGGTCTACTTGTTGCACTTTGCGTGTTTAACATTTAATTTGACAATTTTTAATTAATTCATTATCATTTTGAAAGTTGTTACGCCCATTTTTCTTTTTTTCCGAAGTGCCTAAATAGGGTCTAAGGAAGTGGCTTATTTGCAAGTGCCTACTTTTAGTCCGTCCCGTGCTACACTGCCGTTATGCTTGCTATGGACAGGGACAGATTATGCCCCTTTGGTGCCCTAAGCACTGAAGACTTTGGTGCACCCTGTGTGTAATTTAATTATAAAAACAATAAAACACATAAGTCTATATTATCCATCAAAAATAATCACAACCAACAGTAAATAAAACAACTTTTACGAACATTTTCAGGTTTTTTAACTGGTATAGTCTATTCTATATAGCCGATATATATATCGGCCGTTTACTGCCGATATGATATATCGGCAAACACGCAATATCGGGCTGATATATCGGTTGAGTTCTAATCCTGAGGGAGTGTGACAATAAAGGTTCATGCCTCCAGTCTCAACGTGAATCGAAATACCAAGAGATGCAAGTCACAACTGTAGTTTGAAATTTGACCGGTACCTAGTAGTCTACCTCAGGGCGGTTTAAGGTTGCTAGGTTGGAGAACCGCAAAAACTTTTGAGGAGGTCTCGCGGGCCGCAAGTCGGAGAAAACCCAAACGTGATCGAAATATCGCGAGTTTACTTACTTTCAATTTGATAAACAACGAGAGTTGACCGTTCTACTCAGACTATTATTATGCTGCATGAATGGCGCTCTTTTAAATAAGATATATAAAGCCCTCAGTTATTTTAAAATTGATTACCGAGAATTATCGTTGTATTTTCCGCATCTCGCGTTTATTGTCGCTTCAAATTATATTCTTTCGTGGCAGATATTACTTGGAATTAAACCAGACACTGCGTGATGGGCAAGGAAATACGTTTCCGCCGTGTTTTCCTCATGTCGCCTTTTTTGTGACACTCATTTCATTACGAATTGTTATATTTGAGTAATATAAAAACTTGCAGCGTGAGCAAGCTTAGTGCCATCGTCAAATACCAACCAAGTCCGTCTAAGTTGGTATTTCGGGACTTAGCTAAAAAAAACTGGATTGCGCGGCGTTAAGTCGGCTCTGCGTTTCGTCACTACTGTCATATGGCCCGCGCTTGAAAACAGAGGAGTGTTTTTACTAAAATAAAAATACAAAGCGTTAGCAAAAAGGGTTTGAATCTTGGGATTCTAACCCCAGTTGGAATACCTAAAAAAAAAACTCAAAAACGTTCTACTATTAGATACAAATATGCGCTAAAATTGTTGTGTTGGCCGCACGGAATGTATCAGCATGACAGGGTTGGACCACCTTGGGCCTGGTCTATTAAAAAACTACCGACTTCACTGACCACTAGATCGTTGAAATGCGATCGTGAAACCGCCACATGGTGCAAATAGTTCATTTGTCCAATTGTTGAAGGGAAAAGAATTTTTTTTAAACAAAAATGCAGCAACAAGGAGAATACTACCAAAAAAACAACAACAATTTACGAAAACGGCTCTTAGGCCCATTCCGTGTCAAATAAATAAGTATCAGTGTTTATCAGTGGCGTAGCATCCACCCCCGCAACCCCCGCGGTCGCGGGGGGCCCACAGCGCAAAGGGGCCCAAGCGGTTATAATTTGGAAATTTAAGCCGCAAAACCAAAAGCTGCATTGCAAAACCAGTAATGCACATCTTATAACGTTGATGTTAGTTCTGCTCAAATCGTTTTGTTACGTAACAATGCCAGGGAGTCGTCGATTTTCGGCGTCTTGTGGTTTGATCGCACCGGCGAAATTGCGAAGGCTGTCAGAATGATGTCGGAAACAAAACCTCTCAGTGGCGCACAGAAACGCAGAAAAAGGTCACAAAAGGAAGCGCGTATGAAAAAAAATTATAGTAACCAAGATAAACAGCAAATTTTAGTTTACCATTGCCTTTTAATAGCGACATGTTATGCTTTTTGACGGAAGGGGAAAAAAGCGTTGTTTTAGCTTATGTCCGAGAGTTTTTGGGGTCATTTCCACGAAATATTTTTGCGGGGGGGCCCACGAGAGTCTTGCTACGCCACTGGTGTTTATCTTTAATAAAGAAGGTTAATATGATACTTGAAAACAAAAAATAGGCAAACATTTTGAAGTTGGAGTCGTCTGGTGAATCTGTGTGCGTTACTACTGTTTTGAGGGTTGGCTACGGAAGTAGATTGACAACACCGCCCAATAAGCATAAATAGGACCTCCAACTTTACATACACCGACAAATAACACAACTTTCCATTTAATTATATCTTCATCGAAATGTAGTAATGTCCTATAATAAAAATACTAGTATATTAAGATTCATAAACCCCACGTCAACATGGACTAGTAAAAAAAACAATTTTTGTGATCAGTTTACAAATTTTAATGCTTGGAATTTTTCCTGCCTTATTACCGTTGCTGGACTGTCCAGTACCCAACCCTGTCGCTTATGACATCAATATAAGGAAAATATTCATACCTGATCTGAACCATACTGACTGCAATCCTCAGTTTTTTTCGAATTTTTACAGATTTCAGGGCTATTCTCACATCGGTCGCATATCAAAGCTGAAAATTGAGAATATATATGATACTATGTCAAGTACGCCGTTGACGATTGAACAACGCAGTATGTTTATGACGCTTGTGACATAATAATAGCTTCCTATTTGAGACTGCGATGAAAAGTGCATTTACTTGAACAACGACATTCACTGATCTTTTTTATATAAATTTTATCCGATACTGCGTTGCGTGTTTAATTAACATATACATCTTATTGATCTCAAGCCACGCAAATAAACAACTTACCTAGACCAGCCGATAAGCAGAATAAAAAGACCACAACGGCTTGTAGAACAGAGGCCGCCATACTCTTGTTCCGTTATGTTTATTAGTTTTTGGATAATATATATCCTGCTGAAAAAATACAGAATATTTAAAATATTGCTTTTGCGTGAATATATATTCTAAAATACTTGCTAATTCATATTTAGACTTCGATTCCTCAACTCCAGGTATAGGGAACACACCATATATCCAACAATACTTGCGTCAAGTTATTTTAGACTTAATAAAATCTATTTAGGTTTAGTAATATTTTCGACCAATCAAATTTTCGACTATGCTGGTAAAATTTTGCGGACATAAAATATTCAAAAATGCAAGCAATGTAAAAAACATTGCCTGCGGACAATCAACTTTCGTGTTAACACATACAGACACTGTTTTCGCGGTACACTTGATATCATAGTAGAATCTCGATTCTCTCAAACTTAATCCTAATAAATATTTATATATCCGCAATCAAAAAAATATTTTTATACTTTCATTACTCATCAGAATATATATAGATCCTGTCTAAAAACTCTAAATTATTCGTTTACTATCTACCGCTACAAGAAAAAAAATCTTTTACTCGACATGACTAGTATGTATAGGCTTACCATACGTCCCGGTTTAGCCGGTACAGTCCCGGTCCCGGCGATAGACTTCAGTCAGTCATAAATAATTTTTCTATTTGATACTATTACAAAATATTTTTTTAACGGATGCAGCCGATTTTGCGTCTCACTTTACTAGTTCAGATAGAGAGTAAAATTGATATATCATAGTTATGATATGAGTATGAACCATGCGTTAATTTAATACCCAACAATGCTGTCGTTGAATCATCGAAACGCCGAAACAAAGTGCAATTTTTATAATGAGCTGAACGATTTCCAGTATTTGAAGCAAAGGCCAATAGAGGATATTTTGATAGGATTTACAGCTCATTTTAATACCCTTAATCTACCCACAATGGTATTGGAAACGTTTAAGCTATTACTAAGCCTCTGGAATCGAACCGAGGTTGGCTTGTCCAATTCGCGTATGGTAATGGTATGGTAAGCCTAAGTATGTATATCATTGCGTTTATACCGACAAAGTTCTAATCAACGTAATGCTGAATCTTCCAATGTTCAAATTCTCGAGAATCTCAATCTTTATAAGTGTTTACAGCAGTGTTTCTCAACCTTTTTTCTTTACTGGCCTATTTTCGTTGCACAAAAATTCAGTGGCTAATTAACTTTTCAACCAAAAGAAAAAAATAAAATCTTTCCGCGAATATGGAACTTTCACTTTAATAATTAGAATGAAAATGGCATCATCATTCATTGCTACAACAATCAAAAAATTAACGATAGTGACACAAATGAAACTACAAATTTTCAGTAGGCCGCAACTTTCTTCTATCTTTTTTCATTTCAGCAAGGTCTTAACGCTGTCTGTTTGTAACTCTCTGAAGAGCGACAAGACCGCCCTCGGCATATATATATTTAGCGCGCAAAGCCTTCGTATTGATAAATTGCGGTTTTAGCGTTCGAAGTAATCCTGTTTTGAAAAAGACTTACAACTTGAGCAACCTGTTTTTTTTTTGTATAAAAGCCAACCAATAATTTTCGTGTCGTGTTATGGTCACAAATCGAAAGAATTCTCAGAACCGTTTTACCGTATGCAATGGGCTGTAACGAGAAATAAGGTAAACATTCATGAAAGCTAGAACTTACTTCAAAAACAGGGGCCGATACGTACATGTCCTAGATTCTAGAAACTTGATTGATAGATATTACTGCATTCTATTTTAGTCAATCGTGTAAAGGTCAATACCAAATTTATAACGTTTGAACATGATGTTACAAATGATCCCTTAAATTAGTACTCAAAAAAGTTGGTTATTTTGGTGCTTGCGAAACAGCGAAGTCATTTACATACAAACTATATACTTACTCCAATAATTAATATTTTACAAAGCTATAAAGAGTTAAGAATTCTCTAACTTGCAAACTTGTAATTTAGGATTTCGCTGATTTAAAAGACATTAATATTTTTCTTATTCGTACATTACTCAGCTTTCCTCTACATATATTGCTCTTTTTTACATTTTTGCAACAGGTAGCCTTCACATAATTGTTGAAGTTTGTATCAGCAAATTGTCTGTTTAAATTTAACTTTCTATTTCCTTTCTACCCTCTATATATGCGAAACAGCAATTCAATCTTTTTCTTTGTAACGACAACTAACGGACATGTTGCAAATAAAAAATAAATAACTATAATATCAAATCAATTCCAGGAAGCGTCAACTAGATCATTCAATTTTTATTTCCAAACTGCTCCCATCTTGCTAAATGAAAACAATATTTAGTCACGCATAAGGATCCATTACAAATCAAGCATAAAAAGAAACAAGAGAGCAACGCTCAAATATATGGACACGTGGACTAGAGCGAAGCAGGGTTTACCTTTGACGTTACCGGTACCGTACCCTCAAAAAGTTCCGGGTTTTCAGTCGCAAGAATTTTCACAGTCAGCCGTCACGCTTGGCGGATTAAAAACCGTGTTCCCATAATTAAAAATTAATACAGCGCAATTTTGGATGAAATATTAGATCTCATAAGATTCATAGAAAATTCAGGAATAAATGAAAGTAATAGCCTTCTGGCAAAAAAATCAATCTTGAACCACTGAAAATTCCAAAGCAATTGGTCCAGTATTCGAAGAGAAAAGCGATTTTTTAATGATAATGACGAAAGAAAATAACAATAACAACAAAATTTTGAAACGATCTTTATGGCCACTAAACGTGTCCAAAAAGAACAAAACAATAAAACGATGAGGTAGGCGTTTGCGCCAGTTCACGGAATGCTATTATTCTAAACATGCCAAAACGGCATCGATCCACGAAGACTGGTGAAAACTTCCTGATTTCACAAAGTGATTTGAGCGATATATATACCAGTTCTTGGAGAACGGATATTTGAAAATCACGCGGTATTTTGACAGCTCTCCTGTCAAAACCATACCCACGAGTTAATAAACAAGAGCCATATATTATTGACAACTGTGCATCTGCACTAAACGCTTATGCCGGATTAAGTTGCACGGTGCGTGACAGTATTTAGTCAATACTTAAGCCACAAACAACATTCACATTAAATTTTACGTTACATAATGGTTAGGGGTATTATTGTTATATATATGTATTAAAGCAGGGGTGACGAACTCATTTGCTATCGCGGCCCGCGGGCCATTTTATCAGTCCCCCACTGAGTGAGCGGGCCGAACAACTCTTAGTCATACTGTACTATGATACCTATTAATTTTTATGAAAAAAAAACGAACAACTGCATTCAGACAGCTGAAATTATTTGATGATATATTGCAGCATAAAATAGAACATTCAACGCATGTTTTTCTTAGTGAGATTTTGGAAACTTTTCTGCTTCGCTGAGCGCTTGATATCAGCACGAATTGACGATTTGGAAACTCTCAACTGCATACACTCGTCATTTCACTCGGCCGCGAGCTCTGTTCGGTTCGGGTTTCGAGATCCGAATTTCCGTTCGAATACAGCATCATTTTTGACTCGATCATGTTTTGATCGACTACCGAGGTAGCACTGTACAATCGATTTATTGTATATACTACTAAATTGTAATCTGATATTTTATCGCAGATCCAAGGATTTTCCTAACGTTATTATCTCGAAAATAATCTAGGGTGGTAGCGTTGTGACAATGCGGAGTGAGTGTTGCAAGAACAGATCAAATTTGTATAATTAGTAACATCGCAAAAATACGGATCAAAACTGAATATAATCGGGCAGTTTGAAACACGTTTTATGGCCGTGGATTGCCGTGATAAGTCGTAGTAATGTTCTTTTGTCGACGCAACCGCAGGTTACATTAAACACACAATTAAATTAATAAGGCAAGACATTATAAATATACTCGGATTAGTCGTCAATTGAATACTTTGCGCAACTGCAAAATCATTACCCGATAACATAACATAAAAAGGGGCTTTTTTACGAGTGGCCTGTCTAAGGAATTCCTGTCTAGGGAATTCGGTTACTAAGATGGGATACTAGAGACTCTTTGGATTGAAAGCACCAACAGGAAACTCCGAAGGATATCAAATCACCACTCAGTAGATGGCGACTTTAAACTCCGCAGGCTACCTCAGCAGGATGCAATATGAAACAATGAACTGAATTAATATTTTTTAACTCACCCTTCTAATCTTATTATCATGCCTAATTAGACAAAGACAATAAAAACAGCAAATTATGTTAAAGATAATAAATTACAATTACATCATATTTGAATCCAGCCATCAATAGAAACAATTCTCTTTGTCAAAGTAGCATGCTGGGCCCTTTCTTTCTCATATAGGTCATAGCACAAAATCAAATATATTCCTCCCTTCCTTCCCCCCATGAAACTATATTACTCTATTGTGATCCTAATACAATTAGGGAAATCCATGACATGGAAACAATGCTTCTTTTTATAAAATATTAGCCTTAATTAAATAGTACTTTTATACATTTATTTTCTTCTGGCAAAAATGCAATCATGACAGGCTTTGTTGGAATGCTTTTCTTTAAGTTTATTTTTCCTTTAATTCTTACCACATTCGGCTTCAACAAGAATCCCTAAGAATTTGACACTCGAACTGAAGTATTTCAACAAACTCTGTATCGTTCACATTTTTGCTGAAATAGATATATTCTATCAAAGACTCTACTAGCACCCTTGAGTGACGCATACCATATAGGCATAAGAACCGCAAATTTATCTCTTACACCTCGCCCATTCATACTATATGGTCTCACCACTCAAAGGCGCTGTATTTGCGCCTAAATTTTGATTTCATTGTTATGTATATGTTTATTTGGTATTGTGTTGTCTCTATTATATTGTCTTGTTTTATAAACTCCCCTGTATAAACAGTTTTGTATAGCCTACTCCACCCTTACCACTTTCACCACACCAAACGGCCCATTGCCCCACCCTGCACAACTGTCTATATAAGGGACCATATTATACATATTTAATCTAATGTTTTTTGTTTTATATTTGTCAAAAAGGGTGCATGCCGCACATTTGTGTTTTATGCCAGTACGATCTTGTGCAGGCATCCCGTCTTAAATAATAATAATCGTTCATTTATTTTTTTATCACTATTACGGACGAATGAACATACATACATACATAATTACGGCAGTCAGTTTCATGGAAATTTCCGGATTTCTTCCTAGTTAATAATCCTTCAGATAAATATTTTGAGATCTGCTTTAGGGTGAGGTCTATGAATGCAAATTGTGCCGAAAATTCAAATTCTCAAATCATTCCTAGCACGGTCCGCACCGCAACGGGATAATTACTAATTTGTTATTTCAGAACGTGATGTTTTTCTCAAATTTCACATTTTTGCGTTAGTGGCGAGGACTTTGTACAAAATATCCGTATTTCGCTAGCCTCCGGATACAGAAATTATAAACAATTCCATCATGTGGTAATTAACCGATTTTCGAAATGTAGTCATTTTTTCAAGATCTGCCATTGTTTTCATCATTGAGCTGAAGTTATGAGACAATGGTTATTTTGATCCAATGTTAAAGGTATCGATGACCCAACAAAAAAGCTGTACTGGGAATAGCGTTGCCAGTAATAAGATTATTGGAAATAGCGCTTCCAGTAAAATAAGTAATACGGGCGCTCCCAATTTTGCTGTACAGCCCTAAAGGTTTGACTTCAACCCAAACATACCATCAATCGCCTGAACGCTTCGCGGACCGCACAAAATTACTTGACGGGCCGTAGGTTCGTCACCTCTGTATTAATAAGGGTACGGTAGGCAACTAGGGTCTAGGCTAGCGTAGTTTGGTACCACAAGTAGGCTACTTTTGGTGAGCGTACTTTTTCATTCTTGAGCCCCACCCGACTACGTAATCCAAAAGTTTTGTCATTGTGACGTCACAATCACGTTAATACGATAAAGATAGCTGACTTTAGCAGCTACGTACCAGTGACGTATTTGTTGGATGGCGTAGTCGAGTCGCGGCCAAGATTGACACATGCAAAAATCGCCAAGCCCACAATATAAATTTTATTTAGCTCTTAGAGGTGTTGCTGTTTGATAATCAGCTTTGGTATCCCGCGGCTTACCTTCAAATTGTGCGTTGTGAAAAATTGCCCCACAACTTGCAAAACCATCACGGCTTTCTATGCATTAAAAAACATGTTCACCACACCGTCCAAGTCATAAGAGATCAATATTGCACTTTAAGGTATTCAGAATTTGATCGATGTTATGACATCAATCTCAAAGTAACCAGTGATCATGAATATTACGTCAGAACGAAAATTGTCTGAAGAAGAACTCTCGCTATCGCTACTGGTCTAATAACCAATATTAGTCATTAAAGCGTATTCAGGATTATATAACAGAATCCTTCATTAGAATGACAATTGTCGTAACGAGTTTTGTGGTAATCCATTTGTCTTTCAATTTTACTTTCGTTGCCTCAGCGTAGGAGTCGCGATAACGATGTCACTTTCTTGCCCGAAATCCGTCAGATTACGCGGGTTGTAATGGTTCGAATACTACCTACATCACATTATGACTCAGGGGGTTCAAGAGTCGTGTAACAGGTAAGTATTGAATTTATTTGAAAAGCTATTGTTCGTAAGGGTTTTTGTAAGATTAAAATAAGTACATTTAAAAATTGATCTTTTCAAAATGATGGTTCAAAACTTTATGATACGTCTGGCCCACCACTATCATGGCGTATAAGTAACAAAGCTATCTTCGTGAAATGATTGTTGCTACCAAAAATATTGTTTATAACAGTAGATAGCATAAACTTGGCATCACAAGTGATCAGGGCCGTGAGGTTAACGTACAGTTCATTTCAATTGAAAGGTATTTTGTTAAACACCCATTTATTCAATTCCTAGACACTTTCATGTGGATATGATCTCATACTAATACAGAGTTCCGAAGTAAAAATCCTAAGACTGGAGATGCCTTCTGTTCCCGAAGGTGCATATATTTGAAGGAAAAATTTCCAGAGCGAAAATTTACTACCTCACCAAGCGCCAAACCAAATTCTATTTCGCATTATACCTCAGTTAAAAAACTAGGTGCCGAATGTAACAGTGTATGGTTTAAAAACAATTTTTAATCTATTCAAACTTCAATAACATATAACTAAACGCAAAACTTCTTAAATCAAAGAATTTATTGCACTGGGCACATATAGATTTAGAATAATTAAAATGCAATCTTTAAATTTTGAAATGAACAAAATCGAAATTTTAATGAAAATCACCATTTTACAAATGAAATTATGTTTTGAAATTGACAAAGTATATCCATACTTATAATTGTATACAATAATCAAGTTTTAAAATAAAGCCACTTCGAAATAAACAACAATTACAAGCAAGTTATCATAATATTCTACTACAGTCAATTAATCAATGTAATGAGATGCTCACGATGTGACCAGTGTGTGATATACCAATAAATTTATAACCAACTTTTGCTCAACCATGTCTTACATTATTTATTCCGTTTCACGAGTAATACTGGCAAATGAATATAAAATGTTCCAATTTAAATGCTCCCAAAATAAAAATGGGGTACTATTAGTATTAGAGATTTGAAGGAATCAGAAATGAAAGTAACTTTTTCAAGTTTATTTCCAATGTGAAAGTTGAGATAATCTATGCTTGAGGGCATTCTGCATGTTATGTTTCAAAATCACACTAAAGCATATAATACAGAACGTTCTTCACATTATTACAATTTGGTATAAAAAACTTCAACTATGATCACAACATCCAAAATCTCCAACAAAGTAGGATTCATACAAATTTAATGAAATGGCGTAGGGTACTTCTTCATGGCCACAGCAGGAGGTAATTGAATAAGAATACAACAATAACATATTTTCATTCCACAAAAAGTGTAATATTATTTCGATAAATTCATTAATCAATGTCCAAGGGAGTTTGTCATTGTCACTGAATTTTTGGAAACTTACATCTATGTGGACTAAGACATTAATGCATTCGTATACTACATGAGAAAAATAACATATTGATTTCGACCGTAGCCATGTTTCAGGTGCAGACTGCATGGTATACGACAACAGAAAAAAAAAAAAATCGTTATATTACTAGGCAATTGTTTTGAATATTCCATTTTGGAGTGAAAAATATCAGGAAAAATAAATTTCAGCAGCATTAATCAGAATATACAATCAAGGTAAGATCAATTGACAGAAAAAGTAGGATGCATCATAGCAACACTAAAAATTATGCATGTGTGATACAAATTTATGTATATTGAATAATTATTGATATTTATATTAGAATAAAATATTTTAATGGCATAGGAAAAGTAACAACATATTGTACGTCAGCAAATCGTTTTAACAGCACTAGAATAATAATTCCTTTTGCATCCTAAAAATGTAGGACAGATTTCGCTACAAACTATACACAGAAATTCACTTTCAGATCCATACTAGGAAGCCAAAAAATTATTTTCAATATTGACACGAATAGTTCACGGTATTCATGAGACAACACTCAATTTATTAGAACAGTTCCCAAACTTTTTAGAGTTGGGACCCACTATTTATCACCACAGCTTATGGCGACCCACTTAACTTTTTATGACCTAATACAGAACACAGCAATGGCTAATCATCGCACAACTCCTCGAAAATGAGACTCAGCCTGGAAATAAGACCTATTTTGAATTTTAAAAATGATTTTAATTAAACCCTACCCTAAAATAAATTTAAAATGTTTGGGAGAGGGGAAGGTTCAAAGACCTGAGGTAAGGTGAAGATCACACCACTATTCAAGATTTTGTGATATCACAATTATGATATTTGTCACTTGATTTTTGTATAAGAAATACAAATAAAAACAATGGATGTCTGTTTTTATATAATGTTTATTAGAAAATCTCGTGATTTTCTACAATGTAATTTTATTTTTGATAAATGAACACAAAAGACCTCTTGTACAAAACTGCTATGCGTGAAAAAGCCACATGGTCCTAAAAAGGAAACTGTTAGACTGTTAAACTGTTAGTCACAGATTAGAATTTAAATTCAATTTAATTTCTTTTGTTTTTATTAAGGTTTACATATTCGAGTCGCCACCGATCAGTATAATTACCAGAATAATTAATCAAAGCCTTCTACATCTTTTCACGACCCACTAAGATTCCAGTGATGGTCGCGACCCATAGTTTGGGAACCGCTGTATTAGAATGTGATGACCTTGATGAAGTTGTTATTTAATTTGACTGATATTACATAAAGCATATGAAAATTTGTCTGGTAGGATGGTTAGTATGAGCCTTTTATTAACATTTGCAATAACTACCCCTCAATAACAAAACAATTTCAGCCAAAGAATGACATTTTTTCAGTCCATTAAAAGTATCATTTTAATTATATCAGATTGAATTCTATGCATTATTTCCCTAAATTTAGTAATTTCAATCTTGTGACTTTTTCAGAGATGCTTTTTTGAATCCCTGAATAGAGCTCAGCAATGCTCCTCGGTCTGATGATGGATTACTCAGTGGCGGTGAATCATCCTCGTCCTCATCATTTTCATCTAATGATGGCACTGTAGGCGGAGGCGGTGGTGCTGAATAACAATACATGATAAAAATCAAAAAATTTTAATATAAATTTTACTTCGTGGACGAGACAATTTCTATACACATTCTTCAAGAACTGAAAGGCATGATGTAAGCTTGATAATGAGCTTGAAACTGATTTAAGTTATCAGGAGACACAATAATATTTTAAAAATCCTTTTCAGCATTACACCATACTACACAATTCCTGTGGAATGACGCTTAATTAAATCTTTAATTATAGCAGAAAAATGTAATCGCATTTCATGTACCATGTCAATTCACTCAAATTGCTCAAGATCAACATTTGTAGTTTTAAAAATGGTAAAGCGGTAACAATAGTAATACTGCTTCCTTATAATTTACTATCTTGTACATCAATGGTTCCCAAACTTCCCTTATTAACATCAAATTATATAAGTTTTTTAATATATACACATTTAATCAATGTAATATGAGATTTTTTGTGTGCCTCAATGATCATAACTTGGCTGAATCTTCAATATCACAAGTCACATTTCTCTATCAAAGATCATTTTGAATGATTGAATCACTTTATGTCAAGTTTTAAACAGTGGAAATAAAAAGTAATCTTTTACATTCCCATCTAGTGAGGCACAGTTCGAGAACCACTGGTGTACATGCTGAGCAAAAACATTAAAATAATAAACAGTAGTTTACTGATAAGTGATAATACTATTATACTATGGTGTTAGGTGGGTTAATAACTGCCAAAGGCTGGTAAGTTTGGCGCATATACACTGCATGCATGAAGTAATGGTTGCCAGAATCACATTCGTACAATAATCTGATCAGTGTGTTGTGTCGGACCTTGTTATGTAATCATTTAGAAATGAAAACGAAAATATGCTTCATGCAGTGGTCCAAGGTAAAAAAAAAGTGAAATGCTAGTAAAATATAGTGCGAATGATGATAAAGTGTGTAAATAAAAACACATTCAACAAAATAAATACACACACAAGTATTTGCCATTCTTAAAAATCCTGTATATATCAAAGATGACACATAAGTATGATATCTCACTTGTATTTGGAAAGGGAAAATTTGTGATTGTGTGTTTGGTAAGAGGCATGAAACCAATATCTCATACTTTCTATTTAAAAAGTGTCATTCTGTTTCAATCTCTTTGATTAAAAAATATTAACAAAAAAAAAAGAAGTTGACTAAGCATTCTCAACAGACAGGCTTCGATGTGTCAAAGTTTTAGCCTTCAAGATTTGTTTTTTTCTATGTCTAGAGCTGGAGTCAAAATTCCCTTCAATCTGTAATCTGGTTTAAATTTTCCCTCACTCTATAGTCCTGTTCAGAACAGTCCAAGTTGATCCAAAACACATACTATGTACAGTAGGATAATATAAATAATAATGTAAGTTTGAGAAAAACATGCAATCATGCATAGTAATATTTAATATGATCTTTAACAATAGTACAGGCAAAAGAGAATCTACTCAAAGCAAGGTCCAGAACTCAAAGTAAAGGGGACTCAGCTATGATCAAAGGTACGGGCAGACAGCGAAGTGTCAAAGAACTACTGAAACTTTATATCTTCTGGGTGCAAAAAAACAGTCAGCAAATGCTGACAGGTGCAAGACTCAGCATTCAAAACATACAATCAGAGAAACATATATGGCACATACAGGAGAATGTGGGCATACACTCACAGCTAGCTACACACTTATTCATGCATTTCGAATACCATTAAAAATTTAATGAAAATCCTTTTTTAGAGTTCCATTTAGCATTCCATAAGCACAAAAAATAAGAGTGAAAAAAGACAAAATGTATGAATTCCTTGAAATAATGAAGATGAAATGATTATTTCCACCAAACCATGCCTACAGATTCATCAGTAAATTTTGCTCAATTATACATGGTTCGTGAATGTATCCCACATTATTATAAATAATTCATCTTGGCCGTGTATAATAAAGCAAGATTCATCGACGAATCTATAACTAAATAAATAACAAACCTTGATAGATGAAGTCGCCTATGTTGAGGCTGCAAATTATGGGTTACATGAATTATGAAATAAAAAAAAAATAACTGTACGAATAAATAAAATTATATAGAAATCATCAACCAGAAACGTCAAATTGAGAAGCTTCAACAGACTGAGGTAAGACAGTGAATCATACATAATTTCGATTACTCTTCTTATTCCTAATTACAGTCAAAGATGAAGCTCTGGTTCAAATCATTCGAAAGGAGATTAGCTGGCATTAATCATACCAATTTGCTATGATTTAGATATATATATAAATATGAATTGCTCAAATCTTATATCAAATTCAGGATGGAATTTTCATATTTATCCCGGAGAGAGGAAAAATGATAAGATGACTTAATCATATAGTGAACCACTGCATCTCATCGCATTACTCGTGCATGCTGGGTATGAGAATAGGTAACTAATTATTTATTTGTTTCAGATGCATCGACTTGATGGCGGAGGAAGCCATTACCGACCAGTGGTTACATCACATGAACCTCTTTATGACGGCCAGCAATCCTCTCAAACATATTTATCCTCCATGGGATTAGAATGATGTGTCAACTGCCAAGAGTAGATTGATCACAAACATTTTATTTTGTTAATTGATAGTCAAATTTACACGTTCAATAAATATTTATATAATGATAGATTAAGACTGGGGAAGGAAAAGGTTAAAAGTCAAATAATCAATTCATCAAAACTTTGTGATTGATTGGTATAAATTTATTGACCATTGAGTATCAATTTCGCAATCAATACCAGTATTTTCCGCTGATTGCACATATCAAAAATAAAAAATAATAATAGAATCAATTTTGCTGAGTATATTCAATTATGTGGGGAATATTCAGAAGACAGCATGAGTCTTAATTTCTAAATTTGTCCATACACATGTCTGATATCAGCAATTTTTTTTATGATCTCTGCCTTGGGGCATTGATGACTGGTATGGTACACAAGCTAAATTTGTGTAGATTATATTAAAAAAGCTTTCATATTCTCAAAATCACTCATGACAAAAATTTAATAATTCAAGAAGACAGACCTAATTTAAACAAATAGCCAAAATTAACTTTGATAATTTTGCGGGAGTTAACAATCAGTATCAGTCACAAAAAAAATTTAGGAAACACTCGAAATTCTGTTTGTGAATGATTGAACGAAAAAGTTGCAGTACTCTAGGACAGGGTTTCCCAAACTTTTTGGGCCGCGGACCCTTATTTGTGAATCTTAGTTTTGACGGACCCCCATTCTATGTCGTATCTATTTTTGTGCCTAACCAACGAGGAAGAATAATGGTTTATTACTTATCGATCTCGATCAGTATACACGCCGCTAGATCGATAAGTCGGCGGTCTCCGATCGCTATCTCATTTACTTTTCAACACAGATGACATTAATGTGTTGAATGAATGTTGTTGAAGTTTTTCATGGCTTGGTCTTTCTTAAAGCTTCTATGGCTTCACGAGTATGACTATCGTTGCAAATTTATTACATTCCACTCCTCACATTATCTTTGCATGAGATTGTAGGTATTGGTCATTATCAACCTAATTGTTAAAAGAACGACAGCCCGAAAGTTTAATACTATCGTGTATTTTGTTTGTTAAGTTTGGCTCAAGCCTCATATTATTGGGGTTGTGTTTTTGTGTGGGTGCAGGCGGGAAGGCACGTGAGATACTTCTCATGTTTTAAACTTTTTTATAGGTTTTGCTTGCCCTCCAGAATTCTACATTTTAAATTTATGTTTGTTATGGAGTTTTTGAAATAAACTATCTAATTATATCTATCTAAAATCCGTCAGACTCTTTCATATCGTTGCGGACCCCCTGTGCAGTCATCACTGACCCCCAGGGTTCCGCGGACCCCAGTTTGGGAAACCCTGCTCTAGGATGCTTTGAACAAAAGTTATGTTCTCTCTAGAATGTGTTACAATATATTCCAAATGACCTGGGTTCTGTTTGTGGGTCACACTACATCACCGTCTCAATCGCTTTACCGATCCGGAAAAGCCGAAGTTGCGTTTGTTCATTACGCAATTTCTCTTCCATTGTCATATTGCTGTTTGATAAACGCGACATTAATTATCACCTCAACGTATTGGCTGGTTCAACGTTTCTAGATTTACAAAAACGGCGTTGACACACGTTACGCAAAATTAGGAATTGAAAAATATGACGCAAGAAGGCAAGGAAATGTCTTTCATTTCACAATTATCGTTGCTACCCGTTAGCGATAGCCGTCGGTAAATTCTGACCCGTAACTCGTTGTAAATTAATGCTAATAAATTCTATTTTTCTTTTCAATGCGTTGTGATTTGTATTAATAAAAGTGATTGAGTCGGAGTTTGAGTGATTTTCCTTTTTGGTAGATAAAATTTCACATCAAAATTTTTCTCAAACGGGGGTGGCAACGCATCATGCCTTCCCCCACCTGCGTAATAAGAGAAAGAAAAGAGAATAAAACGGTTGCGAATACGGAAACTCTTTTTTACAATCGATGAAATTGACTGCTTTGAAGGGGGCTCGTTTCAATCGCGATAGCGCTTGACCAATAATTACGACTTTACATAATTCGTAACTTCCCTTCCGTAACTCGAAATAATTACGTAATTCTGTAAATTACGTGCAAGCCAATATTCCACATATGAAAAATAATAATAGAATCAATTTTGCTGAGTATATTCAATTATGTGGGGAATATTCAGAAGACAGCATGAGTCTTAATTTCTAAATTTGTCCACACACATGTCTGATATCAGCAATTTTCATTGTTTTTATGATCTCTCCCTTGGGGCATTGATGACTGGTACACAAGCTAAATTTGTGTAGATTATATCAAAAAAGCTTTCATATTCTCAAAATCACTCATGACAAAAATTTAACAATTCAAGAAGACAGAACTAATTTAAACAAATAGCCAAAATTCACTTTGATAATTTTGTGAGCGTTGACAATCATTCACAAAAAAATATAATAAACATTTGAAATTCTGTTTGTGCATGATTGAACGAAAAAGTTGCAGTACTCTAGGAAGCTTTGAATAAAAGTTATGTTCTCTCTAGAATATGTTCCAATATATTCCAAATGACCTGGGTTCTGTTTGTGGGTCACTCTACATCACGAGTCGGCAACCTTTAGCATTGAAAGAGCTATTTAGCTCTTTCCTTTCAATCAAACTCGGAGCCGCAACATCTACTCTAATGTCTGTGGCTATTAAAACTCCTGGAAAACGACTTATGATGCAATAATCTAGTTCTTACTAAGGAGAAGCCAAATGAAATATGAATGATGCAGTCATTCAGCTTATGACGAAATCAAAAGAAAAGGTTTGTTTTTACAGACATAAATGGCCCTAATGCGACCCCTTTTTATCGCTTGCGACTTATACACTGTAAACCAATGTGATGTGTAATAAGTGACTAGTATGTAGCTTTATGCTCCCCATTTAATTCAATTCCCACTGATTTTAACACAAAACTGCTGATACCACTTTGATTCGGGGAGCCAAAACTACGAGAACAGCGAGTCAAATGCGGCTCCGAATCCGCAGGTTACAAATTGCTGCTCTTCATAAATCCCTTCATCTATTTATCCTAAATTCCTAAAACTACTAAAGATACTTTGCTATGATTGATTTTCAAATATATTTTCTATGGAACAGAAATCCAAAACAGCCACAGGCAGCATTTTATGCATGTGCTATTGGAACCTAGCAATGTGCACAAGCTATCACATGCCTCGCAATTCAATTTGAATACACTCAAGCATTCTAAAAATGAAAGTTCATGGAATGAAGACAAATTTCAAAAGTAAAGTTGCGATTTTGTTATTTTGCAATTAAAAAAAAAATTAATTTTAGTTTCGGATGAGAATTCATCAATAGTTTTATAGCTGTATAGCTAGTTAAATTAGTTATGCTATCAATCCCAAAAACTCATGGTCATTTTTCAACACCGATGAACTGGTGGTTATAGTATTGTTCAAATTGACCCAAATTTTGGACAAAATTAAAAAGTACTGGAGTAGCCTATGCGTCTGCTTATACAGAGGGGACAAATTCTATGGCTGTTTAGCCAATTATATTAGTTTTGTGATCAATCCTATAGATTTATGCCTATTTTCAACATCGATGAACTGGTGGTTATAAAATTGTTCAAATTGACATAAGTTTTCAACAAAATTAAAAAATACTGAAGCATGTGTCTGCTTGTACAGAGGCTAGTTCAGAGTGGAAAAAAAAAAAAAAAACAATGCCTTTTCATTGACCCCTTGTTTACACCTTATACATAAGAAATTCTGCAATGTTCGATGAAAGTTTGGAAAAATATGATGCCAAGCGAGCATCACAAGATGAGTAATAGCAGGCATTTGTATCATGGTGTAGTATTTACCTGGGGGTGCTGGAGATGCAGATGACTGTTCTGAAGCAGCTGATGATTCCTCATTCCCACCTGTAAAAACGATACAAGATGGATTGTTACTCATTCATTCAAGTTGATCAATTGGTTTTCTATTTTATTAGATACTTTTAAAATGAATGTTTCCCAGAGCGTAATTTTTTTGTTTACCTAAGTAACAATGACTAATCAGCAATTGCATAATGATGTTTTGGGTACTGCTCAGACAAGCTTTTATAACTCGGACACTCAATAGCAATGTTCCCTCTAATTATTTGTAGTATGTGTGCGCAGAAATTTTGGTGTGTGCGCACTTTTTTGGAAATGGCTAATATTTGTGCAAAAACCAATGAAGAAATTTTGGCGTTCTAACCGGGTAATGGGTGGGCCAACAACAAACTTTCTCAACCTGCCAACCGAGAACATTGTTACATTACATCGAAATACGTCTGTGCGCAGTAAATCTATGCGTGTGCGCAGCCTCTGAAAGCTGTGTGCGCTCGCACATGCGCACACCTTAGAGGGAACACTGCTCAATAGTTTCATTGAAGGTTTTAAACAGTGATACGTTTCCTTCTTTATACTTCCCTACTAGTTAACACACTTTAACTAGATAAACACAAATCCAAATGTGTTGCAACAGTAAGGGTATAGGAAAAATTTTGTGACCAAAAACCGAGATGTGGATGCATAGATGAGCCCTAGCCCCAGAATATACTTGAATACACAATTAAACAAATTCACAACTATATAAAAGACAGCCATCATGCCGCTGCTTATAAGTAACCAGAACAAAATCAATGGAAGTGACAAAACATGTATGCAGAAAATATATTGACAGTGTTACAGGTATCTCAAAG
The DNA here is from genome assembly GCF_964204865.1 of Styela clava. NCBI lineage: Eukaryota > Metazoa > Chordata > Ascidiacea > Stolidobranchia > Styelidae > Styela > Styela clava. The sequence continues at coordinate 18,033,458 of NC_135258.1, read as the reverse complement.
AGATTTCTAGTCACAGATAGTTGCAATCAACTGAGTGTAATACTGAAAGTTCTTACCATTTGTAGTCGGCGATGGAGTTTCTTCTTTTACACCTTCTAATTTCTTTGCTGATTTCTATGATTAATAAAATGTAAGATCAATTAATTTAGAATATGAAAACATATAAGTTTTGAAATACATGTGCCAAAGCCTGTACAAGTATAAATGAAAGATTTTTGCCAGGCATTTTTATGAAAAGCATGTATAATAACCAACAACAGAATTGGCTTACAATTATACTGTGTAGAATTCTAATTGGATTATGAGTATGATGATGTCATCATATTATAGAGGTATTGTATACCAGGGGTATTTATTTATTAGGATAAAATGAGTGTTTACTTTTAATTAATTAGTACTATTTTGGTATTTACAAATTGATATTTATATCAAATGTTTTTTGTGCTGGGTAGTGCACAGCTGCAATAAAAAAAAGGTTTAAAATTCAAAACTTGTTTCTAGATCAATGGTTTTCAACCTTTTTTAGTTGCGGATCAGTAAAATTTTAGAACTAATTTTGCGGATGGGTGAACATTCAAAATTTTGTCAAATAAGTTGTTCAAAATCAGCAGAAATTTAATGGCTTTGTGCCTAAGCTCAGGATATTTTTTCAGGTGATATCCAAAACTGTGACAATGGCAAGTCTTTATGTTTCGACATCAACGTGGTATCGCATGAATGCTCAACGGGGTTATTATGCTCTCCGTTATGACGCCATAGACTTAACAAAACATCCAGCCGTTCACGGCTTGTAATGAGCGTAGGACCTCTGACCAAGTTTGGTTTACGCATTGGGATTAAAACTAACAAAATATATGAGCAGGCCATCAATGCCTTGCATTTTGCAATTGAGATATATTGGAATATATTTAGCGGATCGCCAGGATAGTTGACGCGAACTGGTAGTTGAGAACCACTGATCCGGATTATTTACTCCAGATACTCACCCTCCTAGCTTCTAATTTTCTCCTTCTTCGTTCTTCATCTGAACTATGATGAGCCTTTGCCTTGGAAAGTCTACGATTTTGTGATATCTGATGGAAGAAGTTGGTAATATACATTAGAATACAACTTGAAAACTAAGGTGGCATACTGCACGAGTTTGAAGCGTGAAACGGTAGTTTTGTGGTGTCATGAAGTATGTGTTGCGTGACAAGCTGCCGATTCTTTATTCGCAATACACATTGGACCTGTATATGTCCAGGTTACAAAATCCCTTGTTCAAGATGACTTCAGAATTAAATAGATTAACAGGGTAGAATGATAAAGTCAGCGCATTTACTCTTGTGCCAATTATCTCAACTCAGGGATGAATTTGACCTGTATTGAATAAATGCTTTTTGTACTCCTACTATGGACAGAGTGTTTAGGGTACCCTCTTCCGTAGTTCACTTGCAGTACACCAGAACAGATAGTCTACACCAGGAGTGGCCAACACCGTGACCAACTAAAATCTTCAAAATAGTTAGCGATCAACTGATCGGTAATGAGGTCATACACAAAAAGGAATGAGTACTAAATTTGCAGATAACTGCACACCCGCATACAAAAATTCCACTGCTGCCAATAAGCTCTGCTCTGTGAGCGCATTTTTAAATTTCATTAGTTCTTAAATTTCACTTTTGAAATCTGCTAATTTCAATCTTGAAATCTGGTATACAAAAGGATAAAGGAAGAACCACTCCCCTAGCTTGTGTTATAGTCGAGAGAGTTAGATGCATGACATATGTGCCTCTAATTATATTTTTACCACTAACCACTTTCTGCTCTTCTTTCAATTTCTTCTGCTGATTATCTTTGTATTGTCGCAATGTTTCTTTCAATTTGCTAGGAATCTGAAATAATAGCAATAGAAATTAGAAAAGGTTAATATCAGTGAAGATGTATATTAAATGAGTTTGTGTTTGAACATGTAGGGAAGTTAAGATTAACAACTATTTGATTGATTCTGTCTTAAAAAAAATTTTTTCAAAAATCATTGAATTTTTATTCACACTGTGACACTTCAATTGTTTAAAATGATTATTTATCAAGTAAAGCTATTCATAATAATGTGTAATATATTAAGATTTAAAATAGAGGATATAATGGATTTCGATCTGGTTTAATATATGTTTTCGTTTGCCTGGCTAATATTGAAATATACATTTTTTACCTAAATTTGGACACTCAAGACTCAAAACACTATTCCATGTTTAGACTTCCAGTGAAATGAAATCAGCAAGGTTAGAAATGAATTTATGAATCACATAGTAGATTGCTCTATTTAATGTAGGCTCATTCTCATTTTCAGTTACAATGCATAGCTGTGATTCCCATACCTTCAACTGAGGCTTTATTCCTACTGTTACTACAACTTCGTCAACAAATAATGGATGCATGAGAAGACCTTCCAAAGTTGGAAGTCCGAGTTTACATGCTTCTACTGTGAGAATAGATTCCAGGACAGATCCTGCAGAAAAAAATGACTGGTGATAAACCAAAACATAATGTAATGCTAAGAGTTAGGAACACACTTCAGATCTCTAATCGTTACCCTGTGAATGTTCGCATTGCATAGCGAATAATTATATTCATAAGGATTGCTGCTCTCCTCACTATCCCAAGGTATAATGCATGGCTGGCCCAGAGTAAGCTGTACAACCGTCTCACATGACTGTTATTATTGTAATATTTTGTTTTAAATTATTATCCAGTTATAGAATCGGAGACCAATAATTATTTTACTAATCCCATGCCCGACATGGTCCAGTAACAAGATGAGATGCAAAATTCTGGAATAAAAGTTTCTTCTATAGCAGGGATGAGCAAGGTTTTGGCCAAAAATGTTGCCCACCTGAACTGGCGGGCCATGTAAGTGTGACGTGCCAAAATCAGGCGGACCAGATTGAATTACCCAAAAAGTCGGATTTGGCCCGCGAGTCGTAGTTCACCCATGTTAGTTCTATAGTATAGACAGTCAAATTAAGCTAAATTTACTTACTAATTTCAGCAGGTAATTCAGGTGGCAACTCTTCGATGGTTGGTTTGTTGAGTGGTCGACCGAATACCATTTCATACAAAACATGCCCAAAACTATATACGTCAATGGATTCGGCACTCTGTAAAAATATTCAACATGAAAAAGAGAATTCAGCATCGATTAATTGTTGTCTAAACATGGGCTATAATGTAATAAATGCATGAAATATTCAATATTTACAACATTGATTTTAGGAATGATTTAGACAAATTGCATTTGAATAATTTTGTGAAATTGTAATCTCACAGTGTGATTATAAAATAGAGGAACAATATCAAATCAATGTTTATCTATAATTTCCTGTATTTCCAATCTCAAACTAATCAAATATATCAAACATGGACCAATTTTAGAATATACTCGATATTCCATATTTGAAAATATCATCCCTGAATTTTCATTGGGGCGTGCATGTGGGCACGGTGTCCTAGTGGTTAGTTTAAGTGTAAGACTTAACTATGATAGCATGTTAAAATCCAGTGCCCACCATTTCACCCAGAAAGATTTCGTTCTCCCAGTTTATAGTGGCTTCATACCTAGCAGTGACTGCTTGTGCATAGAAGTGAAAGGCATATAAATATGTCATATAAAAAATATTTTTGCATCTTTAGTTTTAGAACTACGTCTAAACATAATTTCAACCTAACAATATCAATTTTTGAAAAATTAGAAATATTCATTCCCATTTTTATCTATTGAAAATTACATCTATCACACTAAAACAAATATTGTTTTATAGGCAACATCTAGATACACTGCTATTTAGGATATTTGAACTTTAGATGAAATGCATACAACTATTTAAGAATACTAGGTCAATGATAATGATCAATAATGAAAATCATTAATACTTACATTAATTTTTCTAAATTGAGTGTAGAAAGGCTTATAGAATGGTGGAACACCGAGAAGATAGTTTTCAATGTCTAGTAATTTTATCACTTTGTCTTCAATGACGAGGTTACCTGAAAACCCAAAATGTAATTATCTGCGCTATAAAAGTATGATATATTATTAACACATATTTTAGATATTGGTTGCAATGGGATAGTGCATCGGTTCCCAAAGTGTGCGCCGGGGCGCACAACTTTTGCCTTTATTCTTTAAGGCCTAAATGTTTACGAATTTAAAGTACACATTAACAATCACAAAATTAAGTTTTATTTAAAAGCATCATTTTTTTCATGTAAGTGTGCCGTGAGTTTTTCGCTGAATAATATGGCGCCGATCAAACAAAAAGTTTGGGAACCGCTGCGCTAGTGGATATTGAAATTGTGTTGGTATCTCAAATCCCATGCTCCCAGGGTGTGATAAAATGGTTAGGCCAAGCGGAACCAGTAAGTTTTTGGTATTTTCATAAGGGATTGTACAGAGCCATGTACAAAGCAATAGCATATAAAATAGTGTATAAAAGTTTAAATTTAAACAGGAATGCAAGTGACCTGACATCAGTCTTGTATCCTGAATATTTTGCACTGTGCAATGAGTCAGTGTTTCCCTTAATGTCCTCACTAGTCACTACCATCACAAAGCCAATCTAGTATCGGGTATATCTCAGCTTATAATATGACAAATTGATATGATGAAATATATTATTATAACTATTTACCAACAGTAAAACCCTAATCATCACATCAACCCAATGTATCGAACATAATGTAAGATTGCTGCTTACCTGTGTGAAGATGATGACAAGCCAAACCCTTCTCATGCAAAAACTTCAACATCTAAAGGAAATAATAAATAATGTAACTATGCATTCCAAATGAAGTAAGGATGATGTTCAAATGTAAATAAGCTGATTGAAATTGGTAAATGGTAACCATCAGTTTTCAAGTAGAGAGAATGTTTGATAGGAATTTATATGGAGAAAAATACAAGCTTTTAAAAAAGTTACACTTTAAGTTACTATATCAATAATGGTGGACTTGGAATTTTTATAGAAAGAAACTCCAAAATAGCAGAATACTCCAATTTCCACCAGAGCTTCATTGCTTCCAACTTGGAGCTATCTCCATCTCTAGCTACATACTATTTATTGGTATATACACCAACGTGAATAATTAGCCTAAATGCAGTTTAGGGAATATATGTAGGTCAACAAATTACTAAAGATTATGAAATTAAATTTTAAAGCTTAAAGTATCAGCCAATGATAAATGTAGAAGATATTTAGATGGTTAGCGGCTGGTGGCATTGAAATTCCAGGTATTTCCAGCTCCATCTATTATGGTGAGCTCAAGTTCCAACAAAACTTCCCAGATTCATTGCCACTTGTCTGTTTAGGATTATTTAAAACTGTTAATGTAATGAATATACAAAAAAGTCATTTTAGATAATTACGGTACCTCCAAAATCTGTCTGCAAAATTGTCTTGTTTGAGCTACTGATAGTTGTGAAACTGCTTTTGGTGCACAATACTTCTTCAGGTAGTGTGCTTTCATAGGTTTCGTCTACAAACATTAAATACACAAAATTTACATTTTGCTAGTTGGCCCGCCAAGTCTAGCACTGTTTCAATATATCTGATCTATCTGCATTAGCCTGGTCTATATCAGACATTGGCAAACCACGGCCCCCGAGCCAAATCCGACCTGTTGGGTAATTCAATCTGGCCCGTCTGATGCTGCTACAACCAAACTAAAATCAAATTTTGATGTTTTAGCTAAAAAATAGCTCAAGGAAATGGTCTGGAAATGGTCCCTGGTCCAAAAACCTTGCCCATCACTGGTCTATTTGCTACAACAAGCCGGCAAATTAAATATTTTTTTAATGCAACATTAATTCTATTTGGTACATCATATTTTGTTAAAAATTTTGAGTCATTTCGAGTCTATGAAAAAAGTGACTCAAATCAAACTCGAATTGAGTGACTAACTCCAATTACAGTTTGCCTATCTATTATCCTTACATTACCCACCTTGCATAGATGATCTCGCAACGTTCCATTCATATAGAACTGTTTGATAGTTAATCCCCCTGTTTCATTTGTCATTGCATGCTGAGTTGATGAGATTGATGGATGCTAAAATAATATGAACACAAAATTGGTTACTTGAACCTTCATACTATACCAAGTCTAAACTTTGGAGCAAGAGTAATACTGTGACTGATTATGCGACATTTTGTTTCGAGTGATAATGCTGCTGAAATTAGCTATTAGTGGACAAATGATTTCATATCATACACCTGTATTTGCTGAAATGTATTACCAAAAAACAAGTTTGAATAAATACAAAGTACACATTTGTTTTGAGTATTATAAAATTTATTTGCCTATAAAATATAGCAGTTAATGCTGTATCGCTTATTTGTAAATGCTTCAATATATGAATGGCCTTAGCCGAATGCCTTATCAACAGTAGAACTAATCAAATAAAATATGAACACTTCTGAAACCAATAATTCGATTTGAACCAAAAAACTGGATTCAGTTACTTTGTTACAAATGTGGTTGAGATGTTTATATAAGTAGGAAACTTAGGCACAAAGCTGTTGAATTATTCATGACAGCTTTTAACCACTTTAGGTGTCAATGACATCAACAAAATCACACTTCGCCAAGTTAAATGCATCCATATTTTCAGGCAATTCTAACAGAGAATACAGAAGCATAAAAAACAACTTGGAATAGAGAATGAAAATAAAATGATTTAAAAACAAGTTCAAATGGCGGCGACCTGAAAAAATTCATATTAATTTGAATATTGAAGTTTAATTCCAGAATGATCTAATGATATCTAAATTCCTATTAAAATTACAAAGTTTAGTTGATGAATACAGATTATTTATAATTCATATGTAATGTCCTAAGCCAGAAGTGTGTAAGATTTTTTTGTCGGTGGGCCATATACCCAACCTAGCTGGCTGAGCCACATAAAAAATTTAGTTTTTCCATGTACACAACAAGTTAAAAAGTTCTCACAATGAAAAGGCTATCACTTAGCCTTTCAAGAATAAATACACCATGCAAAACAGCGAAAGATTTAACGCGACGACAAGAGCTAAAAAACGTTGTGTACTTTTACCCATGTGCGCGCGCGCCTTTTAAAACTTAAACTGTCGGGTTAGGATTTTATTCATGCTGAGGAAAAATCTGAGTGTTGACAAAGGTCACACCAACTGGCTTGACAGGATGAGTTGTGGCCTGCATGCCGCCTGTTGCACACCCTTACTCTAAACCAGTGTTTCCCAAACTTTCCAGCCACGGAACCATTACACTTTTTATCTCGCCTCGCGGACCACCAAAAAATTAAAGGGTAAAATTGATATAGAAAAACGATGTAATGTAGCGGTTCTGACTAAGAGAATTTTGTTAAACATACCTAAAATATGATTGAATATTTTTCATATTTCATTTAATATAAATGTTTTGTTTCTTAATTTGAATGTTGTGTATATGAATCAACAAATTCATTTTACCTTTCTATGTCATTTATTTTCCATTACGTAGTGTTTGCTTCTAATGTTACGTCTAACGGAGATAGAAGTACTTGCTGCAACTTCGTGAGCTGCAGTTTATTTATCTGCTGACTCGAGTTTAGCAAACATGAGTAAGTTTTTCAGCATTTTAAATTAAAACCAGGCAGAGATGGCGGAAGAAGAGTTGACCATTTGCCTTCATTCTTAGACCTACTTGTTTGCCTATAGCAAAACCAAAAGGATTGCTGCAAACTTGATAATGAACATAACAGTCAACAAGCTAGGCCGACATTCAACGGAAATGGCACTACCCTATCTTAGTTGGTCCACTTTAGGCCGACGGTGACGCAATATTGAACGGCGAATCGCTATGGCTACCCATTTTGACATATTTTTCATATATTTTCCACGGAACACTTTGAAGACGCTCAGTTTGGGAAACGCTGATCTAAACTAAAAAAATCAGATGTTGTATACTTGCATATGCTATCTGTTTGAAAATCAACATGTATATTTATCATGCTAAAAAACTATCACCAACAATGTAAATTATTAGCTTTTACAATAAAAAAGTCATTTTTAAAGATTTATATGAAGTGGAAAGCTTACATTAGTCATAAAAACCACTGTAGTCACTCCAACAATCATCAAACTACTCAATATATCAGGATTGATAAATAATCAGAAATACAATATGTGATAAGCTAATCCAATGAGATGTCAAGAAAATTGAAATAAGATTTTAAAAACTTTTTGAACCGCTGATAAGACACTACCCTATGCTTGATAGATAAAATATTAAATCGTATCTTCAAGATGGAATCGTTATTGATAATCCTTCGCAAGATAATGATTTTCAAACATTAAAGAAACATAATCTTTTGTTTTTCATTCCTATTCTTTATTGTTAAAATCTTTCAAAAATTTTAAGATAAGACATTCATTTACTGGGTGCCGTCAGGCAACAGTTTTGCGCTTGAACATTAAGCTTCAAATTTAATGATCTATGCTTCGTAACCTTCGTTTTTCTCAAAAATGTTTTGAAATCCCCAATATTACCCAGACACGACAAACTTGAGTTTTTAAATTGTCATGTTGTTTTTCGGGGGAAAAAAAAATTCAACTATAAAATAAACAGTTTTCAGTTGATTTGTAAGCATATGTCAGCTGTATACTGTATACTGTGAGAAATTTAGAACTCATCGGTGTCCCATAAGAAATATAAATTTGAAAAATACTTATCTAAATCACAAAGAATCAAACCTGTAAATTTGGAAGAAGTTTGAATATCCCTGTTATATCTTTCTCACTCAGAAGACGATCAGGTCCATGGACAGTCTAAAAGTAGACAAACTGTATTTTAATCAAAATTATACAGGATGTTTATCAAGTCCTGTTGTTAAATTAGGTAAAAGAAATTTGATGTGTTAACTACCGGTAACTAAAGGTGGGCATGAAAAGGTATTCCTAAATGAAGTCAAAAAACTTGATTAAAATAAAACAAACCGGTTAGGATATATTGACGATTTACTCAATAACGAATTTTTTCAAATGGTAACAAGACCTTATGAAAACTATAGCTGTGGTAAACTGAATACATCAATCCGACTGCATTGAATATGAAATCCTTATTCCCTCAACTCAACTTAAACTGAGTTTTATGTATGCAAAAATTACATGTTGACTTGTTTCTCATTACATAACTTTTGTAAGTTTCAAGCAATGATATTTGAAACCGATTTTCAAAGAAGAAAATAGAACCAATTTCTCTTCCAAAAGTACCACAAAAAAAAAATGCCAAGGTCATGAAAACTAGCTAATATATAAGAAAATATACAAAAATAACAAAACAAATCTACATACCCAGGATAAAAGTAATCGCCTTTTAGGTTGATCTTTAGGTTTTATAAGAAAATAAGTTTTCCGTAATCTCCAACCCATTTCTTTCAATGGTTCAACAACTTCCCAGTGTGGTTCAGACCGGAAGAACATTGATACATTCTGTAAAGCTGCTTCTGAAATTACCAAAATATCACATCACAATAATGCTGGAAGAATAATATGTCAATTTGACATCTTATCCAGAAGATATTGAAGTTTTTGCAAAAATTGTCAGTCCTGTGACATTCTAAAGCTCTGCATAACCATACGACCAGACAAGCATAAATTTTTTCTGTAGTTTCTATAAGGTAAATTCCTACAACCAAATTATATCTAAAACTTCCAATTAAATCGGGATGCAAACCTGAATGACTGAACTGGGGTTATATCAGTGTCAACTGCCAAGTGTAATAATACAAATCTAATTTCATAAACAGATAAGATGACCTCATAATGAGCTTAAAGGGATGATAATATTTATAATCGTTCAAACGGATTAGTTCAACCAATCACACACATGTATAACAATATTCTGTGGTTCAAATGGAGTCATATATTTCTCAGCTTCAACTTAATCTTAAAATTATAGCGTTCTGTAAATAAAAATTCTGTATTTCTATGAATAGTTTTGGAAGTGATAAAAATCTGTATAAAATTTTCATTCATAAAAGTTTCACTGAATTCTACCCTGCTCTACCCACTACTCAAACTCAGTGAGCAAGAGTGTTTCATTATCCATATTTGCAATCTTCTATTATCTTCTATTAATCTTTGAAGATGTAACTCAAAGAATACGTGGAAAAATAAATAAGGATGTATGAGACTTAATTCAGTGTAGGAAACTACTTTTGATATAAAATATACTTTTTCAGAGCAATCATGTTAATTGGTAATTAAAAAATGTTACAATGCACAGGGTGACCTCGAAAACAGAACATAGTATTCTAAAAAGAAAATAACTTTTGTGCAAATCGTCTTAGAACACCAAAACTTTCAGGTACAATCATACAAAAACAGAAATTCAAATGTTAAATATATCTTCTTCATTTTAGTAGAAGTAATTAGGAAATTGATGCGTTATGCTTTTCGTGGGTCACCCTGTATAAAGACAATTTCATGACATATAGCTACAGGTTTCTACATGTTCTGAACATTCTTCATTTGACTAATAGAATCTGTTCTTAAGTGAAAATATCTTATGTTTCATGGCAATAGAAATATCTAGAAAGAAATTTTTAACCTGGAATATTAGTTGTATAACTGTTGGCATCGAGAAATTTTTTGACAATCTCACTAGCAGCCAGCATCGGATTTGCGAGTATGGTTTCCAGAAGTCTTTGTAAACCTCGCTGCCTTTCAGCGATAAATTCTCTTTCCATGTTACCAATAAGTTTTTTGGGTGGAAGAGGTAAATCCATACCAGAGATCTTTAATGTTTCCACAAGTGTAGCGAAATCGCTGTAACGTTTTCTTATCTATACAAATTAAAAGAATGATAGTTCACTTGACAAAAATTGCTCTACAATAGAATACATTACAACATAAAAAAATGAATAAAAAAAAAAATAAACAAACTTTTCGTCCTGACTTAACATGTCCTTATTAATAGAATTTTCAATAAAAAACTGAAGTTAGCGTCCTTGTGTCAATACTCCCATAACTTAAGAAATAGACCAAATAATCATATAGAGACAAAATACAGAATTAAGTACAGTGAATAATACAAATTACAAGTATATGCCAATATCACAAATTCTTTACAACTTACCACCCATGAATTTTCTTTCAATTCTCCCCTCTGTACTCTGACAATAAATTCCTAAAATAAAATTTTAATTCTTGAAAATATGTAGCAATGAAAGAACGAATACGGTAAGCTATAGCCTATATGCTTTTTAAAGTCATAAAAAAAGTTAATGAGCCTGGTTAGTTGAAAATTGGGTAGGTTTGAATGTTTGATTTTAACTACCGTAAACGCATCTGTCAAGAATTTCGCGACAGACAGCCCTTTTTAAAAACATGATAAGTCACATCAAATTTTGTTCGATGTTGTTTAAGCAGTTACAACATTTCAAATCCTGACATCACATTTTTGTTTGACGTTACTTCAGTATTTAACCCTTTCCATGCGATTTTTTTTTTTATTAAATAATCGTATTTGCTACGCCGATTTTATGCATTTGTACCCCCACAACTGATCGATCGACTAACGAAAAACTAATGATCCTCTGCTGCCCACTGACGGCTCGTTGGAAAGCTTATTTAAAGAGCTTGCAATTGGCGATTGAAAAAAAATTTTATTTTTAAAAGGGGTGGTCTGAGTCACAAACCGGATAGAAAAAAGGTATTTTTTTTTCTTGGGTGTTGAAACTTCAAACCGTGATAAAAAATAGAAATATTCGCTAAATCCTTTACTGTTACCGCTTCTTGGTTGGCAAACAATAGCATAATATTGCTGTAGCAATTTCGTTATCTAACTCAAAATACTTTGGTAGATGGAAGGGATAATATGTCTTCTATTACCACCCAAAAAACACCGAAATTTGCATAAATTTCAAAAACACTCCCTCGTTCCGCCGCAAATAAAATTCCCATGGTAAACGAAAGCGAGATTTACCGTCGCTTATGTTAATCTCGAAGAAGACTTCTTATCAATAAACTAAAACCCGGAAAAACTAGACCAACAGTTTGCGACCGATTGCTAAATAAAAAAGTGGAGTACATCAACGTACCCGCCGCAATCTAGCGAGTTTTGTCGTGGGTACGTATACGTGCCCACCGCACGGAAAGGGTTAAGCAATTACTGCGTTTACTTGACCCACTAGACCCAAAAAGTAATATTATAAAATGACAAAAACAAGTTGAAAAAACTATGGCTATCAATACTGCAATATGTGTACCTATAGACTGACAGATATTGCACCACCAATTTTTGGATTCAAAATTCGGGTCTTGTGTAGTTTCGTACCATAACAATTTTTTGACATGTCAATCCTAACCCCTCATCTGACTACGCCATCCAAAAATTATGTCACCACGACATCACAATCACGTCATAGAGCCTGCCAAATATACGTAAGATCGCCCGAAATGGCATCGGCGCCGACGATAAAGAACTGACTAACGTCATCGATCTCTCCCCGTTGCGTCGAGAAAACGGGAGAAATAGCTGTTCGATTTCAGGTGCTTATCTGCGCGTCTTGGATGGCAGTTTGTATGGTTTGAAGGGCTCCATTACGTCACTGTGGCGTAATTTCTGGATGGCGTAGTCAGGTGGGGTTATGATTGACACTCGAAAATTTTTTATGCTACGCCCACTAGAAGTATGTTAGGTACGAAACTACACGAGACCCTAAGATTCATGTCCATGCTTCCTGGCATCTGAAACAAATACAGAAATAACTGGCCAACTAATCCAACCCGATGATGCAAGAGTGGTACCGGTAATCGTACCAGGGCAGCAGGGGCCATGGTTTGCAATATAATTGGGTCTCATGTAGTTTCTTACCTAACATACTTCTAGTGGGCGTAGCATGATAATTTTTTTAAATATCAATCCTAACCCCCACCTGACTACACCATCCAAAAATTACGCCATTACGACGTCACAGTGACGTAATAGAGCCCTTCAAACTATACGAACTGCCATCCAAGACGCGCAAACGAGCACCCGAAATCGAACAGTTAGTTCTCTCGTTTTCTCGTCGCAACGATTCCAATAGGAGAGAGACCGATAACGTCAGTCAGTTCTTTATCGTCGGCGCAATGCCATTTCGGTCGATTGTGCGTATATTTGGCAAGCTCTATGGCGTGATTGTGATGTCGTAGTGATTTAATTTTTGGATGGCGTAATCAGATGGGGGTTAGGATTGACATATCAAAAAATTGTTATTCTACGTCGACTAGAAGTACGTTAGGTACGAAACTACACAAGATCCATATAATTCGGCATTCTAATCACTATTTCAATCTCAGAATCTGTCAATCGTGAATCAGTAAATTCAGAAATTCTGTTTATTCTGTTATTTGAGGTTTGGACTCATATCTCTCTGTCTGTACATACAATTGCAATAGACTAGACCAATTGGGCTTACTCACATTATAAACTAAAAATATTTCTTACCGTATGTGATTGGACATTCTCAGATCCCTGAATGATACAATACAAAGGAGTCGTGTCGTCCAAAACGGACACTCTTGACGTTTCAAGCACTGACATTTCTCAAAAAAATTCCGGACAGTGTTAAACCTAGTCGTATTGCGAAAAGGGTAAACCTGAATTACACTGTTAAACGTTCTATTACCGGCATGTATTCAAGATTCATTGAAAACTCCCAGTCAATGAAACGAATGCAGAGGATTTGAGAAAACGATTCCTGATTTTAACCTTTGACCCTAAAATAGCAAACAAACTTAAACTTTGTGAAGTCAGAATGTTATTATTACTACATTATTTATTGGTGACGTCATATTGATATATCGTGGCTCATGACACTTTCAATACAACTGCGGCTTTGTTTCAGAAGTTTTTTCGGGATAATTGAAAGTTTGGTTTTTTAGTCCTGTATATCAGTTTGATCATGGTTAATATTGCAAGCTCTAGATGCGAAGATACAATAAATTATGTGGTTATGGCCCACCTTTGCTGCTCTGCCGAACTAGGCCAGTAACTTATATTTTCACTATCTTGTATCTGTGATTAGTCGCTGTTCTAAAAGTGAGCACAGTAAATTTCTAGGAAAGTGAGTAATTGTTCGACGAACAGTAAAAAGAAATCAGACTGAACAGAACTGATAAATGTAAATTGGACAGAAGCGTGATCGCCATGTTATATGTGTTAACCCTGTAAAGTTTTCGTAAATTAGTATGCTTATTCGTTCGTAGTTCGTCGTATTGTGGGCTATTGTTTCTAGAATCTGTTTAAAATATTATACTTTGTGAATCTTCAAATACCTTACTAGTTTACAACTTCACCAACTGGAATTGCAAAAGCGCAAACGTGATGCTTTCGCTTTTGTCAAAATGAGTTAAACCGTGTGCCATCATGTCTCTGTATGTATTCAGCACCGCAGTTTGCAATTACTTTTTATAAAGCACAGAGGTAAGATGTTTATTCGGAAAACCTCAACGTGTTGTCAAATTATATATGCATAAAAATCTATGATTCGTCAGTGTTACCTTAAAATTATTAAAAACATCACCTGAATATAGTATTGACAATAGGGGATGTTGAGTTTTCGAAAGTTTTATGCGGGAGTGATGAAAATATACTCGCACATAGAAGTAGCCTACGCAACGTCCCCACCTAATACCATTTAAATAACAACGTTATATCCAACGACGGAAGTCTATTTGGGCAAGCTGTTGAGTTCAAATGTTCTACAAGTGTCGTAAATCTGTTACCCTCTAACTTTGACTCCAGTTTTATCATATTATTATAAGAAATGTAACAGGTCTGAGGAAATAAGCGAGAGGTGAGGTTGAGTACCTCTTAACCAAGATTTGTTACCGAATTTCATGAAATGAGTCTCATGCAAAAGAATAAAGTCCATCCAACACTAGATGATGAAAACGACTCAATTGCTTCAGATGGACAGCAGCCAACGAACACGTCTGTGGCGCCGGCGGATGCTTTATCCCAGAGAGACACTTGGTTCGGAAAACACGATTTTCTTATGTCATGCATTGGTGCAGCGGTTGGGATAGGAAACGTATGGCGATTCCCCTTTTTGTGTTACCGTAACGGAGGAGGTATGCTATGTCGTTATGTTCGTATCTCTTCGTTTTGTATTTGTGCGGAAAACTCTTGATCGATTATGTTGCGCCACGGTCTTATTTCTTTTTCAGATTAGATTTATACATAACACGTTTCAGTTGAAAATTTTAAGCAAAAACGTAGTCTATTATTCTAGCAGGTCAGTATAGAAAACTTCTTGCCAACACTACACCAGTGCATGCCAAAAGAATTTCGATGAAACCGGCCGAACAAAGAATGTCTAAAACCTGGTCGTTCAACAATAAAACAATCATTCGATAGTGGGCGATAGACAGCGTGATAGCATCATTTCTTTACAATTTCTACAGTGGATTTCTCTTCTTTCATCATCTTTTCGACAATGCGTGCTTATCATTTATTCAGAAATCGTAGAGCCCGCTACAAAGGGGGCCCAATTGAGTCAGACTAGTCGGATTTTTTTAGTCTCATTTAAGAATACTGTGGCCATGTGTTAAATTCTCAATATTTGATCGTATATTCAAAAAAGTTCTTAAAGTCGAAGAATTTAAAAGTTGCTTCTTCTAACAGAATTTCGAATATTTAAATTCTATATTAAAAATTGTTCGACAGTCGTTATATAATATGGATAGCGGCGAATCGTTGACAGCAAATCGAAGTACGTCTGTCCTGATACAGAAAAGTGTGGTGGATTCAGATGCCTTACCTCATAAGAAAAAGAAAGAGTTGAGGAAACGGGATACTTGGAGTGGAAGATTCGATTTTCTTCTGGCATGCACGGGAACAGCTGTTGGGTTAGGGAACGTGTGGCGTTTTCCATACTTGTGTTACAGAAACGGCGGAGGTAGAGAAACTGTGTTTTAAAATCTGGACTTGGAATCTTTTTGTTATAATAAGCTGTAATACAAGTCGTTAAATTTTTTTTTCATACATATTCATACTACCAGTTTTGTAATAGCAAAATTTCGACCATTATTCCCGTTATATTTCAAAGTGAGTTCATACTCAACAATAGTAAACTTAACCTAACATTGCCAATATAAAATCCGGGTTGTGGTAAGATACCTCCGTAATCAGCACGTCCGGTGTTCGGTCATTTTATGAGTTAGATCTTGTCCGAAAGCCTCGATCAAGTATGAATTGTGTAAAACATATACATATGTCAAATGCAATTCATCTCTTGTATAAGCGAAGTTAACGATGAAAAGCTAAAACAAGACCACTTCAATGACAAAACGATTTCGAGAGTTGTCAATTACAACATAGACCTGCGATCATAGTCGCTCGCGATACAAGTATCATTTTAACTTTGCCCGAAATTCTTTAATTGTTTTACATATGCCTGATCGTGGGCTAGAACCATGAACTGATGGCAAATAATCTATACATTACCCAAGCTTGCTTATGAACCGTTTTATACCGACAGGGCTGTAGATGCGCACGCATTTTCGAGGAGACTATTCAAGTACATCGACCGTGGTTTATTTGGCCAGGTCCTCATTTCGGGCCAACGTAAGCGCATCGATTTTTGAGTGATGCTAGTCGTAAAAGCTGTAACGTATACAAATAAACGAAAAATGTATCAACAAATTGTAAGGGGGTGTTTCCGAGGCCGAACTGCCTATTTTCGATTTCATGGTGTTACACAATAAAATCCATACAAATCAGCGCAGACTGTGGTCGTGTACTCTCCAATAAAAAGTAAATCAAACTAATGCTTTTGAGTCTGTACACTCCGCATGCACGTTTCATCATATATTACTGTAGTGTTCAAAACAATGAAACTGACCAATTCGTATTGCGTTCGATTACTAAACTAGATTCTGTATTTAATCACAATGTCGTTATGACCTATGGATTCGATATATCAATATCTTATAAATGACTCAGCATCATGCGATCGTTGTTCACAGCATATTACTAATGATTAAGTTTTGAATACGTTTAAAACATCTTAGCGTGATTTAACGCAACAACAGCGTTTTTTTTTTCATAAATTAGAATGTGCGGCAAAATATAAAAATTATTTTTCTGAAATTACTGACTAATCGGGTATATATATATAAATAGCTTCCGGTATTCAATGGACGAAATGATTCAGTTTTTTTTTCATGGTGTTTGACCTAGCACAAATATTGTTGTGGGGGATTCTGTATCTAATAGATCTATTCATGGTATATTGGGATCAAAATACACATGGAACTTTTTTAGGGTCGGTTATGAATCGAATAGTTATTTATTCGAATCGGTTCAGACAAAATTTGGTATCGTCGTCATCTTGTTATTTTTTGTCCGCCAGGTCGAGGTGAATCCTTCATTTTTTTTATTCAAAGCACATTTTTAAAATTCCGACATATATGACTCTTTTCTTCCTTGTGCGTTATTGATGAAACATGTTTCTTTTTGAGTTAGAACACTCAACGAACTATCTGAGTTATGTGAAACCTATGTTTTCAGCAATTTAAGTGTCAGGAAGAACCAATACAACAAAAAGTCACGTATAATAATCATACATATATATTCGAGATTCATCTCGAAAATTATATTTGATTAGATTCTGAAATCCACCAGGTATTCTAAAATGCCCATCCCTCTGTGTATGACTAACATGACACCAAAAATATCCTTTGTTTTGTTTAGGAGCTTTTCTGATTCCCTACATCATAGTGGTGGCGTTGAGTGGAATTCCAATATTCTTCCTCGAAGTGTCCCTTGGACAATTCACAAAATCTGGAGCAATTAAAGCGTGGGATAGTGTTTGTCCTTTATTATCAGGTACTGTATTTGTTATAATGAACGCATTCTATTTTTTATTTTTTTGGTAATTTTAGACAAAAGTGATGGTTGGAGTTGTATCCAATTGTGATCATATTATGCAGATTCAGTATGTTATATAGTATACAGTATACTGTGGAGTCGGGAGTCGAAGTTTGTCGGTGTTTAAACTTAGACGGAGTTGGAATTTCATACTTTCAATAATAATAAAAAAGTCAAAATCTTTATTGGAAACCCAGATAGCATTATGTTTCTAGGCGTTCTCAATAGTCTATTCAAATCCTTCAAATTTCTTGTCATTGACTCTGTGGAGCTAGAGTCGGGAGTCGAAATTTTTTACAGTTCGGACTCCGTTGATCGGAGATTCGGAGTCGGTGGAATTTTTTTTCATTTATTTTTCATCGCGCAGTCGGAATCGATTGTACATAATCCCCTCCTCAGCCCTGGTTATTTATCGCCTAAACCCTAAAGTGATCCGTAAATAGTTTCAACGGCTAAAATAATAATACTAGGAATTCATTTGCTTATTTACATGTGACTAAATTCTAGCTCCGGTAACCTTATGCTTTTATACAAGGTATCGGCGTTTCAACGATCACCATCATTTTTTATACGCTGTGTTATTACGCTGTCATCTTGGCATGGGCGTTGTTCTATCTTTTCCAATCCTGGCGTACCGTGCTTCCATGGAGTTCATGTAACAATACTTGGAACTCACCAAACTGCGAATCTAACTACACATACCTCAAGAGCATTAACATGACTGCCGAAGAAGCTAATGTGACGTCACCAGTAATCGAATATTGGGAGTAAGTGAGCCTGTTACTAGTAAAATATAAATTAATAATTTGAACTTCATTTTTCTTTGGTGGCTATTTAGTATTGATATTCTACTTATCATGTGTTTAGTGCTAATATTAAAAAAGACAGGCTGGGGATATAATTAGAATCGATGTATATTATAAAACGATGTATTTTAATCTATTTAAAAAAGTACAACCGAATTACTGTAAATTACCAAACTGTTCAGTTATTCAACGAAATTGGTCCAGCCTGCCCCCCGTATGGCGAGTAAACAAAAGCATTGACTTTTTGATAATTGGTTTCCAGAGTGAAATAATATGTTAAGTTGTCAGTCAGTTCCCCACCTTGTCCTTGGAAGCTCCATATACAAGCACAGAGATCAAAACTAACATATAAAAGTTACATGTATAATATTTCTTATCACATAGCAGTAAAATAGTAAACTTACTAGCATTTTAAATTTCGAAAATCTATTTGTCAAAATAGAACATCAGTATTCCTATTCGTTTATTGATGAAATTGATAATTAAAAGCCATGAAATACCTACGTTACCGTTGGACCACAATTGGCAGTTTGTATGTATGTTTCGTCTTTTCTTAGTATCTACGGGTTGAACAACTGCAATTTTTAACATTACATTGTACTGCTGTACTTTTCCACTCGGTACAACTATTTTAACCGCCAAATCTGCGGTACATGACACCCATGCTATCTATCAATATAAGGAGATAGTTGTTGTAAGTTCCTCTGTGTAATATTGCCAAATAAACTTTCAGAACCCATATAATATACGGGCCAAGTCAACCCGATATACGTGAATAAACTCAGATTGTTGTATCTGTATGTAAGGAGTAAATTCTTCCAATTTGACAACTTCAATGAATAATTGAACAATACTTTATTTTTATCGGACTATGAAGATTATATTCCTGATATCTTGCCTTATCTTGTACTGTGACACATGTTGTTATGGTAGTTATGTATTTTTGAACTCACCCGTGGCGTGTTGGTAAATACCGTAATTTATGAATGAAAAAAATGATAGGTCAGTCTTAGGAGGTGTGTATTTGACATCCAGCCCAAATTATAGGCTACACTTCTCCGTAACTCTTATTTTAATTAACCCTGACACTCGCCCAGTTTACTAGGATTTGTTGGAGTAAGACACCGATTTTTGATTCCAACTACACCATTATTTTTGCACTATAATTCATTTCCCTCGTTTCTGTATTTACCAAGACTGTGAGTTTTATGCCAGTGTATCCTCTCGAAAAATAAAATTTTGAAGTCAATTTGCACGTTATATGTCGAATAATTATCTTACAGCAGTTTTCCTTGTCATATTGACTTGACTTAAATCAAGTTTCGCATCAATTGTTATTTGGGGCTCATAAGAAATGAGACTCTTTTACCTCTGACTGACTCTGAACTTACTCTGCTAAATCTTGATGGAAAATAACTTTTTGGAATCTTCATGGGTGCGAGTTTGTAATATATTTATTTCATTTCCAGGAAGCACGTTTTGCAGATCAGCAGTGGAATAGACGACGTAGGTGGATTGAGATGGGAATTGGCAGGTGTTCTATTTATAGCCTGGTTTGTGTGTTATTTAGCTGTTTTCAAAGGGACGAAGTCGACAGGCAAGGTTGGTGTTCATATTACTTATTGTACGTACTTGTTCACATAACAACATTGGTTATGATAGCCAAATAGCAATCTACAACGACAAATAGCAAACTAAAAATTACACAAATCTCAACTATTTTGCTTTTGTTTATTTTCTGTATATTTGTAAACAAAATGAAACGTTTTGTTACACAGATATGACGATATTAGGTAAACGTAACGTCAACAAAAACGCTTTCTTTATTACTGTATAAAACATATGTTGTTTACATTCGTTCAAAATATAAAAGGTTATCGATTTAACACGTTCTTAGGTGTTTTATAATACAAATAAATGAAAACGGATGTATATTTTACAAAAAATATGGAGTAAAATATGTACTAACAAAAATATCAGGGAAAGTTAAGTGGGTTGAGCTTAATAGTGTTTCTGATTCATTATCAAATATATTCTCCAAGCATCCACATTTTGATATTAAGTGATATAGCTGCTTTATTTTCGAGGTTTTTTCTCGACTAAACTCCTCATTTATGACAATACCAAGTTCCCTATTACTTTTCGGAGGTTCGTAATATAATCTCTTTGTATATAATATATACATAACACCAAATCGATGGTGAAAAGTGCTGAAAATATGAAATAATAGAATAAAAAGCGTTTGCAAATTGTAAATATTGTTTAAATTTCAATTCAAACGATATGTTGGGAATATACGATTAGCGATAAGTAAAAAGGATCAAATGCCATGTTAGAACAGAAGCACATTTAGCGTGATATTGAATATTTGCTGCCAGACTATTGTTTGTTTACAATTCAGGCCCGATCAAGTCTAGATCCACATCAACTATTACGCACTATATTGTTTACAAATCGGGACTATCCCTTTTAATATATTTAAAGACAAATACGTCTTAAGTGGATGAACAATGCGTAAACCAGGGGTAAATTTTTAGTATAATTCCAGTATCTTTCCATAAACCGTCCTGATGAAAATCTTGAACTTTTGACCTATGTAGTAATGTAATCTTTCTGATGGTAACTCATACGAAATGGATTTTTACTTATTTTGGAAATTTTACGCAAATAGAGAAGTGACATAATTAATTCTGATTTTCAATTTTTATATTGTATTCGTATAAACCTTTACTATGTATATTTACTTGCGTTTCTCCTGCTTGTGAAATTAGTCTCAATAAAATTGATAAATAAAAGAGCAAAGGTGAAGCTTTAAAATTACAAAGGAATTTCCCCAAAGACCATAATCTAATATTCTTCCACACAACATCCATTGCGCGATTGCGACATCGTCCGGGTAATTTATCCGAAAACATGAAATCAGACCACAAGGCTATTGGAGTCGAGCTTTGGCAGTTTTTAATAGTATTGTAGCCGGAGACATATTTTTAAACTTGGAATCGAAATTTCAAACTTCTAAAGGCGGTAATCGAATCAAAATTCTGGACGAAAACTAAATGAGCTTGGAGTTGACTATGCACACTTAACAGATAATCGAATAGGAATTGCAATTTCTCAATGTTGTTTTGTGGTTAAAATCTGGTTTGTTGAGTTTTGGTAGCTGGAACGTAGTGGAAATTTCTTTCAAATGGGAGTTGGGCCGGAGTCGTTTTTGAATGGATCGGATATTGGAACCTGATTCGGTTGTAAACTGCCCCGACTCCGTAGTACAGCATTTCACAAAATATTGGGGTGTGTCAAGGATGACAAGACCTGATCGAAAATCATCCAATTATGTTGGCCAACATAAAATGAGGCAATGAATCATGTTTATAATAGTGATAATCAATTTCTTTTAATCATTTCAGGCAATGTATTTTACTGCAACTTTTCCGTATATCATGCTCCTGATTCTACTAATCAGAGGTGTTACTCTGCCTGGAGCTGCAAAGGGAATACAATTCTATCTCCAGCCCAATATGACAAAACTTGCTGAACCTCAGGTATTTTATATTACTTTCTGTATGTACAGAAAGAAAGGTAACGGATTTCTGTAAGTCACGGTGTAAATCAACTTATATTTATTTGGTTAAAAATTTTAAATGGATATAATAACATTATAAAAACACAAATTCCGATTAGCGGAAATTAAAACATACCCCTACTTACTGAAAAAATGGTTTTAAACAGTTTGACGTAGTTTCTTTGAAGTAACGTTTAATTTAAAACGTTTTTGTATGATTATGGACATAACTCACCACATTCACTTTATTTAAAAGGTCTGGATTGATGCTGGCACCCAAGTTTTCTTCTCATATTCTCTATGTATTGGTGTGTTGTTATCACTGGGAAGTTTCAACTCATATGGGAACAATTGCCTGAGGTATATTGCGCTTACTGTGATGTGTTACAAATGCTCCGAACTACTTTTCGTCACCTCATTACACACGATTTGAACGGAATGATGTTTTGCTAAATTGTTGTGAAAAATCGCTTTTCTCCGTATGCGATGGACAAATCGATTAACTATGAAAGAAGTCACTACAAAACTACTATTTTTATTTTTCATTTTTTTCGACTTCGGAGTGCCGATATCCACACCAAATATAGGTGGTTTTTCTCATTCACCAGAAGACTTTCGATATCTACAATTCTTCTAACAATTAACTGGAATCGCGTTTGCCATATTATTCAATTGACTTTCGTGTCCGTATATATTAGCAAGTTCTCTTGTTTTTGTATTCGGATGGAATGGAATACTTACCTGTTGCCAAGGTGCTGCCTGATCACCAGCGTGTTTAAAAATTCATGCGAATATCGCACCGAATACCGAGTTGTTGCCAATTGTTGATCCAATACTGCATTTACAGGGATACACTCATTATATCAGTAGTGAACAGTGGAACAAGCATTTTGGCTGGATTCGCAATTTTTGCAGCACTCGGATTTATGGCTGATGAGATGGGAGTAGAAGTAGCGGATGTAGCCGAATCTGGTATTTATTGAATCTAAAAATATTTGTAGGTGGAACTTTATTTGGTAGAATAAAAGCAACTCAATTAGACTATTTTTTTGTCAGTATGAGATCATATAAGTAAAAATTGAATTCAATTTCTTTTTCATTTTTTTTCATGAATTTTCAACCCACGGCCGTTTTGATTTATGTGAACTAATGGTTATGTTTGTTACAGGTCCCGGATTGGCGTTTATTGCGTATCCTAAAGAAGTAACGATGTTGCCAGTTTCACAACTATGGTCTAGCCTTTTCTTCATCATGATATTCTTACTTGGGATAAGCACTCTGGTAAGCCCTACATCTTATTTGGTACTCTCGTAGTGTGTGTACCAGGTTAGGGTACCATAATTTTTTTCCTATTTTCCTTATTTTAGTTCTATTACGAGTTCGGGAACTGTCTGTGTTCGCCAAGTAAATATACCCCCTGCCCATAAGCTTCAGTCCCTTCACACAAATTAATGGAAAGAAGGAGAACAAAATTCGTTACCTCCATATTGGTACACACGCTTCTGGAGCGTCTCTTATTTTATTGGACATGAAGTGAAACTACGGATCATTTTGCAAAATTTTCGTTGTTTTGAGGGTTGGTAGTATTCAGAAAAAAAGCCATTTTTTATATTTTAGTACTTAGAATAGGAGAATATTCAACTCCAAAATTTGCTGTATTTTTATATTTCACCTGTGCACCTTTATGTGAAAAAAATCGTGCAACGTTTGGCTGTAATTTTGTTAACATTGCTGTGAGCATATTAGTCATTTAACCCTAGTGTCTATTCATTGCCGTCGAAAAATTCTGCTGTTGATTTGAAGGAAATCAATTTTTTCGGTAACTAATCAACCAATCCATTTATTATGAATCCAAGATTTTAGTATTCAAAACTGAAGAATATAGCGTTAAAAAATTTATCAAATTTTGTATGAGTCCTACGGGACTCGTTATTTCATCCCAAATTTTGCTGTATGTTACAATTCACGGGCGCACCTTCGTATGAAATCCGGTACAATTCATTTATTATTGACCTGCAATTTTGTGACATTACGGTGACTATATTAATCATTTGACTTCCATGCTATATTTTTGAAAATTGCTCTCTTGATTCACATCCGTACGTGTTGCGCGTCGTAATAACTAAGATATTTGTTTTCAGGTCACAGATACATTGGCATTGGTTACTTCAATCGGTGATATGTATCCCAAGTTATTCAGAGGTGGGAAATACAGGAAGGAAATTTTCATGGGATTGTGTTGTTTTATGTGCTATCTGGTTGGGCTCAGTATGGTAACAAGGGTGAGTTCAGATACGAAAAGTAGAAACATTTAATTAGATTGTAATAATGATGGTTAATTCGTATGGTTCAAGTAAATTCTCTGTTCAATCGACAGCTATTCATTCGGTCTGGTTTGTTGAATAATCAACCCATACCTGCTTTCCTGCTCGCGTTCCGTACACGGAACGATAATTTCCCATAGACTACTATTAGTAACTAGTGCTATATCAGTAGTATCTCGCTGCTTCAAACTAAGAATTTGCCTATAATTCTTCAATTAGTGCATGTTATTTTGCCCTATGAATTAGTTGTACAAGAAATTACATATATAAATAGTTTTTTTATATAAACAGCTATTTTTAAAAAATTGAAGTGTAATCACAGCAGATCACTCAAAATGAAAACACGAAGTTAATAAAATGAGTGCTCCTGAAGTATGCGCACCAAGATGTCGCATAACCTAAACCCTAACCTGGTACACAACCTGAGTTCAGGTTGTGCGCCATCTTGGTGCGCATACTTCGGGAGGTCCGTAAAATGTAATCCGTAAATGCTAAAAGTTGTGCAATTATTAGTCTTCTCTTTTTCAATGACATAAACCATTCTGCATGAAATATTATGGGCAAACAGTTTGTTTGAGTTATCCTGCCTTACCTATTCTAGGGTGGAATGTACGTTCTGCAATTGTTTGACTTCTACGGTGCCAGCGGATTCGCATTACTTTGGACCGCGGCGTGGCAATGTATCGCTGTGGGATGGTTTTATGGAGGAGAAAAATTTTATAGAGCCATTGAAGACATGATCGGATATAGGCCATCGCCTTTCTTTAGAATATGCTGGAAATATTGCTCACCCACTCTGTGTTTTGTAAGTATTATGAATGATTAACTTCGACTCTATATGGAAAGGTTTTTCAGTTCTGTTTTTTGTGTAATGCTTACTATACGTGAGTAGTCGTTTTGATCTTAAAGTATAAAATATATGTCATTGAGCATACAACGCGCAGCTATCCTATGCTGATTTAAAGGTATTAACAATTTTCATAGATTAAAAGCATCAATCTGGGACCTTAGCCCCTGTTAGGGATACAAAGAGCTTATATAGAGACCGGAATGCAATTATTATTTTAATCTCGTTTTTTTGTCTTTTAATATCAAACTTGGCGAATAAAGTTACCGATGAAAACTAGTTGAAACTAAATTTTTTTTGCATCGGAGATCAGGGGCGCAAAGTGGTGATAGACTTCAAAAGGAGGCCACAGATCACGAAAGCTTGAGATCCAAAGATTTAATTGTTACTATTTCTTACTTGGTTCAGTCACAAATAGTTCAGTTATATATGTAGTGTTGAAAAGAGTAACCCTAAAAAATACCCAGAATTCACTGAGAAATTATCAAAATAGAGATAAAAAAAAAATATAGGAATCGCACGAACACAATCTCTAACTTTTTAACTCAAACTATTTATTTCCAATTCATTTTAGGCCATCTTGATTTTTTCCATTGTTCGATATGAGCCATTGAAATATAACAACGTCTATGAATATCCACCTGTTGGACAAGCTGTGGGATGGATATTGGCATTTTCGTCAATTCTCTGCATACCATTAAAAGCTATCTGGGTTCTGTTCAAAGCCAAGGGGAGCAATCTAAAAGAGGTAAGTCCAAAATTCGAAATTTATTATTTTGTGTATGGTTTGTGTTTTACCATCGTTTTCATACTTTATAGTCTATTTATAGTCTATAAAATAGGGTTTTCCATGATTTTAGAAGTTGAGAAATTTCCGACTTCTTATTCTCTTTTATCTTTTCTTCGTCTAATTTTATTTCGTTTTGACAGAAATTCCAAAATTCGTTGAAGTGCAAAATACAAACTCCAGGTGCTGTTTTTGAGAACATCGGCGAGGATGGTATCGATAAAAACGATGATGAGAGTGATGTAACGCCGCCACCTCCTTATCCCGGAAGTGCAGAAAAAACAAGGGAGTACAAACTTGTCCCAGATAAAGAGACTTCCATGTAGTATAGCACGCAAAGGTCGAACAATTGGAAAAAATATCAACTGGCCGAGGAACAAGAGAATCAGTGAATTTAATGTTAAATTACGCTTAAGTATTATTGCTTTTCAGACCACACGTGTTTGATTCAACCAAAAATTTGTGAGAAGTGAATTTGGAATTATTATGAATTTTCCTTTTTTTGATTAGGTTTTGCATAAGGCATATTCATGAATTCCATCCTAATTACAATCATACTTTTGAGCAGTGCCGTGAGTCGGGGAAAATTCACTATCGGCTCCCGACTCTAAGTTGAGTACAAATGGCCCCGACTTCGACTCACGAATTGAGAGAAATCAATTCCAATCATGGTCAAACTTCAAAAAATCAAATTTTTAAACAAACCTTTTGCTTTCTCTGATAGACTGTTAAGATCGATCAGTAATCTCAATGATTTTGAGCTTGTTTGAGAAATTCTGATTTCTTTTATCAACATCGAAAGTCTGAAATCCCGACTCCGACGCAATCCGAAATTCGACTCCGGAAAATTGAAACTCGACTCCGGCTCTGACTCCAGTGAAAACATGCGAAACTCCGACACCACAGCCTCGCTTGTTAATACCATATTAACTAAATAACCAGACCTTCGCTTGATTCTGTAAATATTCTATTCTTTATTCTGCATACAATCTTTGACAGCTTCCTGCAATAGCTCTTTCATATCGTGCCAAATGAATTAACTGTATTTCAGTTTCATATAATTGTCCAGTATTGATTAGCATAGTCATTCGATGTTCAATCATACCAAACGTCCTACATCGATAAATTTCTTGTAAGCGCAAAAGTTCCAATGAAACACTCAGATACAGAAATTTACTAACGAGTGTATATATATGTAAATAAATTGTTCTGCATTATTCTTTTTATTGACATCAAACCACTCTTCCAGCTCCTTAAGTTAAAATCCGCACACATCCGCAAATTCTTTGCAAAATATTTCAACACTGTTAATTTTGTTTCGAGTCCAAATCGAGTTTATAAACTTTTCCTAAAATGTGTTTAAAAATTCCATTAATATTACGAAAGTTTTCGTATCATTTTTGATTGTGACTTGGAAAACAAACTTCAATTTGATTCATAGTCAA
Source organism: Styela clava (assembly GCF_964204865.1). Taxonomy (NCBI): domain Eukaryota; kingdom Metazoa; phylum Chordata; class Ascidiacea; order Stolidobranchia; family Styelidae; genus Styela; species Styela clava. Next base: position 18,005,772 of record NC_135258.1, on the reverse strand, counting down.
ATGAATCCATTTAACAATATCAGATAAATATTGACTCAAAGCGTTTTATTATAATTTTCCAGTTGAACTATGTTGTTTTTTGTTCATTCCGAATTTTAAATTTGTTTTGTTTGTTTGTTTTTGCTTTATTTATATGGGTGTGTAGCAAGTAGGAAGCTTTTGAAAAAGCGAGCGCCCTAACATTCTTTGTAGTTGGTTTAATTTATGCTCATTACGTTAAATAAGCCGTTCAGTTTAGCAAGTTTTAGAATTCGTTTTTTTGTGGATTAAAAGAATCAAAATGTACAGTGTACATATGCTGAAAAATCATTAAAATCTGTGATTTTGTGAAATTGATGAAAGAAAAGCGGGTCAAATATGGATACAGATATATTTTTACACACCATCTTCAGGAAGAGTAGAAATATCATGTAATCAGCAATGAACTTTCAATGCCAATCCGCGACACAAATTAACTAATAAAAACATTACTCCTCACTGTGATATTTCACGGCTGATGAAATTTAGATTCTACATAAAACCACTGTCACAACGATATAACAGACATATTATATATATAACATAAATCGAACTACTAATTTTTTTTTAATCTATGCTAAATTCACATCAAAAACTGTTAAACTATCAATAATTTCTTTCATTTAAAAAATCATTTTTGACGAATATATAAGATTTAAATATCTTCGGTTTGCAGTCGCTTCCGATTTTAACTGTATGAACGAATTCGAAATCAATTAAATAATTAACAGATTCGGGTCATTAACCCTTTTCCACGGAAATCGGTAAAGCAATAATATTTTCGTCTAGTTCAGCGCTATGGAGTATTTACAATCGACCCAGGGGTTCAAGCATCCAACGAAATAAAAATTTTGAAATTATAAACGTTAGAGTATGCAAGCCTCATTTGATAGATTGTTAGAAAATCTTAGTCAAGGTAATTTTTTGAGATAGTGTAGTGAATTTTGATCTTGATTTCCACTATTGAAAGTCTAAAAATCTCGATGCGATGATTTCGACCCAAGAGCTGGAAATACGAGATAAAATAGAAAATTGATTGAACTGATATTGCAATCACTAGATTTTAATTCATCATAATCCGTAATGAATTCGATTGTGGAGATAACTCAAAAGAGGTCGTTGAAAACCGACATGTGAAAAGAGCGCATAGTGCTAAGTTATCGTTTTTTTCGTCTCCAGTGTTATAGTATCGTTGGCAACTAAACTGAATGTGAAATTTTTGCGATATATAGTATATATTTATATATATATATATCTGAAATCGTATTGAGACAGCATTTTTTTATCTGTTGCGGAGCTTCTAAAACAATACTTTTTTTGTTTTATTTTGAACGTACATGATATATATCGTTTCAATTCGTAATTGAGCATAATGGCCAGGTCAAATTTCAACATTTTTTGTCGCCGTCGAAAACCCAAATTTTGACCTGATAATAACAATATTGTTTATTTTATTTCGAATTCAATTCTTTAATATCTTCAAATCAATCAACTCACCGCCGATAGTTTTTCTCGCAGTGCTCACAACCAGGGCTGCTACTGTAGATGTTTCATAGCTAGATCTAGATGTTTTGTTCAAGCTCTAGATGTAAAATTTGGAGTCTAGATGTTAGCTATAAAATTATTTCAACTTATTATCCAGTGAGAAATAAAAAGCGATGTGTATAATTGTTAGAAGAATAGTATTTTGAATTATATAGATGTTAAGGTTGATACAACTTGAATCATATAATCTAAAGGATTTTTATCGCAAAACTGGGGGGAGCAATATAACTGTATGAAGTATATGCTAAAGTTTTTCATCTTCAGTATCCCACATAAACAGATGAAACAGACTACCTGAAGTTTGACTGTTTTAAAAAGCGTGTCTTTGTTTTCGGTGAGCAACATATATACGACATCCATCCTGTCAGCTGTCAGAAAACATAGCTATCCCAAAAACAATCTCGACAGGACAGAAAGTCAGTTTTACAAAACTTCGATCTTGTAAAGACACAAAGTGTTGCGCTCGATTCTATGTAGCCTGGTTACTTCTCACGCACATTAAGAGATTGGAGACTTCAAAAACGCGTCCCAATACCCCAGTCCTGACCCCAAACCTATATCGGTTAATTGTTACAACTAGTCCGTGCTTTCAAGCAATTAAAGTCTGTAAACAGCGGTTAAAGTGCCGCCAGATTCTTCTGTGCCTTTCAAATGCTGCCCCAATATAATTCAACTTGAAATCGGTGAATATCTTTAATAACAATCAACAGACACTTCAAATCAAATCTCGAAACATGAATCAGGAAAATAGAACTTGCCGGGTACCGGAAACGGAACGTTGTTAATGGAACGTAACGTAAATCTTGATACCGGGTATGAGGAACGTTGTTAATGGAACGCAAAGGAACGTTGTTAATGGAACGGTTTTCTGCCAAAATAATAGATAAAACTAAATAGCTTATATGGCACAATTAATCAAATATAACAGCATTACCATTTTTACAAGCAATAACAATTCACATCAATTAGCAGATAACCATATGTCACAATTATGTACAGATTAAATCACATAGGATAAAATAGTATTCACAATACTAAATTACAGAATAAATCATACAAGATAAAACAATATTTACATACCGAATGTTTAGGATCTCCAGGCGACTCAATTCAACAAATTATAATCCAAAGTAAATACAACTTACCTTATGTGACTAAATACAAGAAACAGCATTTATCATTCTATTTGAACTATATTACAACCCTAACCTGTATCCCTACATTATATTACAACTCCAGTATGAACCGTTGATTTTAAACCCAATTAATAACTTCAATTCGAATCGTTTATCACAACCGCGAATAGTAAACCCAATATTAAACACGATAAACAACTCCTAGCGCAATAGATTACACTGGATACAAGACAGAAGGTGCCAACTCAACGAAGCAGCGTGGCGATAATTTAGAATTCCCGGGATTAATCGAGAAACAGGACTCTGTCGCAACAATGTTGCGTCGATACGTTTGCAACGTCTGCGTAACAACGTAAAACGTCATCAAATTAGAAACACGTTATGATTCTCGCTAACATTCCCCGCCCCAGATGTAGGAACGAAGAGAATACATCTTACAATTCAAAAAGAAAAAGTGAGAATCATCACAAATAAGTAATACAACTAACAATGAATTACTCATCAGCTCTCTGAATCATACAAAGCTTTGCTATTGGTCTTCTTAAAAACCCATGAGAAGTTTTGACAGTCACTTGTCTGACAGCTCCAAATTTGTCTGGTATAACTTCCATAATTCTGCCTGTCAGCCACTTCCCTCTTGGTATTGTGTTGTCAACCAGTAACACAAACACAAGATCATTGACTTTGAAATTGTCTTCCTTCTTCAACCATTTATGTCGAGCTTGTAGATTGACAAGTACTTCTCTGGACCATCTTATCCAGAATTGGTCAGCCAAATATTGTATTTGACGCCATCTTCTTCTCGCATAACAATCTTTCTTGTCAAATATTCCTGGTGGTAAATTTGCTTTATGTTTCAGCAACAATAAATGATTTGGTGAAAGTGGTTCTTCATCCAAAGGATCCATACTAATAGGTGTAAGTGGTCTTGAATTCAATTGACTTTCAACTTCACAAAATATAGTAGACAACGCTTCATCAGTAACCAATTGATCATGCAATAATGCAGTCAATATCTTTCTTGCTGATCTGATGAGTCTTTCATAGAAACCTCCAAAGTGTGAAGCTGTGGGAGGATTGAACTTGAATATGATATCACTTTGTCTGCAAAATTCTCCCATTTTACTGGAATTCCAAATTTGAATTTCTTTCTTCAATACTTTATTTCCAGCTGTAAAATTGCTCCCATTATCACATATAATGGTTGACATCTTGCCTCTTCTGGCAATGAATCTTCTTAATCCATTAATAAATGAATTGACATCCATACTATGCACAATTTCCAAATGCACTGCTCTAGTTGTTGCACAGGTTATTATCAAGCCCCATCTCTTCACAGAACTTCTTCCTTGCTTCACCAACAACGGTCCGAAGTTGTCAACTCCAACACATGTGAATGGTGGTTGATCTGGTGTCACACGCTTTTTAGGTAGGTCAGCCATAAATTGCTTACCCATCGAAGCATTTCTCTTTTTGCAAAAAATGCAATTACGAATATTTCGCTTTACAACAACAGCTCCATTGATAATCCAGAACTTCTGTCTCAGCAAATTCCATGTATGACTTGCTCCACAATGATGTGAACTTTTATGGTATTCTCTGACAATCAACTGTGTGATATGATGGTTACTTGGCAGTATTATTGGATGTTTCAAATCAAATTCTATGGGTGCGTTCTGCAATCTTCCACCCACTCTCAATATTCCTTCAATTAAAACAGGATTCAACTTTTGCATTGAAGGTGCAATTTTCAAATTTCTAAGCACACTTTTCCCTTGTACATCAGAATTTTGTAACTTTGCAATAACTTTATTCAACTCCCGATTTTGTAAATACTTTATCAGCTCATTTTCGGATCTTCTCAACTCTTCTGTTTGCAATTTACCTTTTTGAACAGTTGGTTTAGCTTGTAAATAATTTTTTGAATCTGATAATCCATGCCGTAGCTTTCTTCAACTTATACCACGAAGAATAATAGTTGATAAACTTGTCCAAAGGTTCATTCTCTGTCACTAGATTCACTAGAACGTTAATTGGCTTCTTCAGAATAAATTCCAATGGTAAATCTGGTAATTTAACTGGCATTTGTGGCCAGTTCTCTTCTTTCTGGTAGAGAAATTCTGGTCCTTGTAACCATGATTTCTTTGCAATCAATTTCTTTGCTGTCATTCCACGGGATGCATAATCCGCTGGGTTCAATTCACTTGGAACATAACGCCATTGATGTGGCTCTGAACCTTCTTCAATTTTTGCTAATCGGTTAGCTATGAAAGTAGGAAATCTTTTCGACGAATTGTAAATTGATTGGATAGTAGCTGTGCTATCACTCCAGAATATAGACTTAACATTCTTCTCAAATTTCAATTGACGTCTTAAAAACATATCCACTCGCACACAAAGCGCAGCAGCTGTAATTTCCAGCCGTGGAAGTGAACATATTGTCTTGATAGGACACAATCTTGATTTTCCAAGTAAAAATGAACAATGTATCTGACCGTTTTCATCTGTTAACCTCAAATATGAAACTGATCCATAGGCAACTTGTGATGCATCGCCAAAATGATGTAATTCTTGTGAAACAATAACCCCAAATGAATTCGGTTTAATGTATCTTGGTAATTTGACTTCTGATAATTCTGGAATTGCTTTAGTCCAGCTTTCCCATGCTATTTGTTCATTTTCTCCGATAGTTTCATCCCATCCCAATTGTTGGCGACATAACTCTTGGAATATAAGTCTTGCTTGCAATATCACAGGTGATACAATACCCATGGAATCGAATACGGAACTTAAATTTGCTAGAACTCCTCTTTTCGTATCAGGTTTTGGCTTCAGCTTTGTATTGGATCCAAAGCAATCTTCTACCACGAACCACACAACTCCCAAAACTCGTTCAACACGATTTGGGTCTAAATATACGTTTGCTTGAATTTGTGCTCTATCCTTTTCTGGAACACAAGAAATAATTTCTTCTGAATTACTCCTCCATTTGTTTAAATGAAAACCTCCACATTCAGTAAGTTCCGAGGTTTGCTTGACAATTCTCTTCCCTTCAGATATACTATCTGTTCCAAGTAGGAAGTCATCTATATATGAATTATCTTTGATATTGTCACTTATATCTGATGGAAAGTCTTTTCCAAAATCTTCTGCAGTTCTCCTTAAACAGTAATTTGCACAAAATGGACTTGATGTATTTCCAAAACAATGTACTAACATCTGATGATCGACAGGAGTTTTTGTCAAATCTCCATCAGGCCAAAATAGGAATCTCAATGCATCAACATCCCTAGGAGTTACACGAGCTTGTAAGAACATAGCTTCTATATCTGCAGTTATACCATATTTGTACATTCTGAAACGTAGCAAAACAGATAACAATCCATTTGCCATATCTGGACCTTGCAGTAATTGATCATTCAGTGATGTGTTCAAATATCTTGCGCCTGCATCAAATACCAGGCGTACTTTACCAGGTTTCTGTTCTGATGTAACGGGTTGATGAGGAAGATACCACGCTTTACGAATGGGTGCTTCAAATTCAGCAGCAGGAATTTTCCTTGCCCATCCTTTCTTTATAAATTCAGCCATGGTACTGCAATATTTGTCCCTTAAAACATCATTCTTCAACAAGCGTTTTCCCAAATTGTTGGTTCTTCTCATAACTGCATCACGATTATTAGGAAATTCAGGACATCCTGGTTTCCATGGTAACGGAGATTGGTAATGTCCATCCACCATCTTTATATTATCTTCCATCAGTTGTAATGCATACTTATCTTCTCTTGACAATGTTGGTGTGGGAGTCAATGATATATCTTTGAAATCCGTTTCCCACATATCTCGAATTTGTTGTTGAAGATCTTCACTTTTCACTTCAACATGATTAACATGTACATGAAAACTTTCATTCCCAGAAGCTTTATTAAAGGCAGGTCCGACCAGTGACCAACCAAGAATACTTCTTTTTGCAACTGGTTCATTTGTAGTACCACGTCTTTCATCTTTTACCCAGAATACTTCCGGTACATTCACGCCAATCATGAGCATCACTCTTTCATCTGGTAATTTTGGAAATTCAATACCCTCGAGATATTCATGCCTTTGTAATTCAATCCTTTTAGGTAATTTATTCGGTACTGTCGGAATTTCATCCACCGTGAGCACACGATGTAATGTCACACAACCTTCCCCTTTCAGTGGTTTAACAGTTAAGTCAAGAGCGAATCCATCTTGTTTCTGTGGATTCGGTGTGTTTACAGTAGTAATGGAATAACTCATTGGTTCACCATCCATCTCTAAAAGTTCCATCAATCTTTTATTACATAGACAAGAGGTGCTTCCCTCGTCTAGGAAACAGTATACTTCAATTTCTCTACCTTGAGGTGAGGATACTTTCACTGGAACTATATTCAAGTATACTCCAGCTGAATTTCTGGTATAGTTCGTTAAGGTTGATCCCGATGTAGCAGTTTGAGTAGCGGAACTTGTACTTTGCTCTTTTCGCTTAGTATCTGCAACATTTCGATGAAGCATTCTATGATGTCTGCCACCACATCCTCTCTCAGTACATGCAGGATTCTTACGACATTGCCGTGCCATATGACCAATGTATAAACAGTTTCTGCAAATATGAAATTCACGAATTGTAGCCTCGCGTTCACCTGCAGATTTTCCTTCAAACTCTGGACAATGAATAAGAAAATGATCTTTTGAACAGATAACACATCTGTATCTATTTCTCACAAATGTACCTTTTCTCTCGGTAGATTGTTCAGGTTTGCCATCACCACTTGTTGAAGTGGAATTTGCATAAATTCTCTTCTTTTGGGGGTGTTTAGCCTTTTCCCTCTCTTTATGAGCTCTCATAGCTTTGCCCATCGATGATTGTGCCGTAATTGCTGCTTTCTTGACAAACTTTAAAAGATGTTCAAATTTTAGTTCAATGTTTCTATTCTCATAATCTGCTGCCTCTTCTTCCCATTTATTATGGTACTTCAGGGGTAATCTACATGAAAGTTGAGCAATATTGTCAAAATTATTTAGATCTGAATATTGCTTCCAATGCGACAGCGTTAGGTAACATTCTTCCATTTTATGAGAAAGATCCAGAAGACTATCTCGATCATCTGGTTTCAACATTGGACCATGTACCAACTCTTCCATATAAGTTCTGGCAATCAACAATGGTCGTCCGTAAGCTTCTCTTAGAAGTCTCTTTGCTAAAGTCAATCCTTCTGTAGGAGGATATACAGAACATTGACGAATAAATTCTCTTGCTTTACCTTTGCAAAACTGTTGCAAGTAAGTCAATCTCAGATTGTCATCTGAAATCTTGTTCTCAATATTTATCTTGAAACTATTCATGAATCTTGTATATTCTTCATGAGAACCATGAAACGAAAGTAATTCTGGTTTAGGTAAATCTACCATGTCACGCATTGTAGATGTCATAGTAGCAAGAATTGAGCCAACATCTTGTGGTGGCATATTATGTAATTCAACAGGACTCACCAAATTGACCCGTCTCATTTCACCTTGTCTAGGTTGAGATTGTTGATTAACGGGATTCATCACTTCCTGGACCGGATCCAGGGATAATCTAACTTGTGACTCTCTAGGAGGCACCATACAATTGGTTTGACCCACTTGAGGTGTGTTTACTTCAGCCCGTGCTGCTTCACATTCTACCAATTGTGCTATCGGTGGTCCAGAATCCATTTCTTGAAACTGGACCCTTTCATTGCGATTAGAGCCTATTTCCCACACTTCCGCCTCTACACATGCGGCTTGATATTCGTGTATAGCTTGTAATCGCCTTATTTCTCTCTCTGATGCTGATTTTAATTCTTCAGCTTGCCGTTTCTTTTCTTCAGTATTTCGTTCAGCCTGTTCTAGCTCTGACAGTTGGTTCATTTTCAATTTTGCAAGTTCTCTGACAGCTATTGCCTCAGTTCTCTTGTAACTGGAACTTGTACTTTTGTAACTCGATGCTGTCCTTGGAGATCGAGGTCTTGACATATTAGATGATTTTCTACTAGCTATAGATTGTGGTTTTGATGGAGGATTCTCAACGATTTGTGTGCTTTCTTGTCTGGAAAGCCACTCTTCAACATGTGCTTTGAACTCTTCATATCCATAACTTTCTCTCTGGAAAGATTCTTTAGCTACTCTTTGAGCCTCTTCATTTACTGGCAGTTCTGCAACATGTATTTCATAAGCTTTAGAATACTCCACAAACATTGCATCCATTCCTTTCACTTGTGATTGTAGAATCTCCTTATTTTTTGGATTCAACATCAATTCTTCTGCTGATCTATACTGACCATTCAGATCAGCCAATAAACGGTCCAGTTCTTCCTGTGAAACTGGTTTTGCAGCCATTTCTACTTTTACAGTTTTAAGTGACTTTCTTCACTCAATCTAGGATCAATTGAAAAGTTTGATATCTTTCAATTGCTGCTTACAATACTCTGGTTTGATTTCGAAATAGAAAACTTCAGTTTTCCTTCATTCGAAAACTTTAATGTTGCGCTCGATTCTATGTAGCCTGGCTACTTCTCACGCACATTAAGAGATTGGAGACTTCAAAAACGCGTCCCAATACCCCAGTCCTGACCCCAAACCTATATCGGTTAATTGTTACAACTAGTCCGTGCTTTCAAGCAATTAAAGTCTGTAAACAGCGGTTGAAGTGCCGCCAGATTCTTCTGTGCCTTTCAAATGCCGCCCCAATATAATTCAACTTGAAATCGGTGAATATCTTTAATAACAATCAACAGACACTTCAAATCAAATCTCGAAACATGAATCAGGAAAATAGAACTTGCCGGGTACCGGAAACGGAACGTTGTTAATGGAACGTAACGTAAATCTTGATACCGGGTATGAGGAACGTTGTTAATGGAACGTTGTTAATGGAACGCAAAGGAACGTTGTTAATGGAACGGTTTTCTGCCAAAATAATAGATAAAACTAAATAGCTTATATGGCACAATTAATCAAATATAACAGCATTACCATTTTTACAAGCAATAACAATTCACATCAATTAGCAGATAACCATATGTCACAATTATGTACAGATTAAATCACATAGGATAAAATAGTATTCACAATACTAAATTACAGAATAAATCATACAAGATAAAACAATATTTACATACCGAATGTTTAGGATCTCCAGGCGACTCAATTCAACAAATTATAATCCAAAGTAAATACAACTTCTTACAGCGCAAAATCACAAGAAAAATACGAATTTAAATACCAGAGAGACTGTTTTTTTTGTGTTTTTGTTAAATAATAAAATCTACTTGGCACAAATTGTACGTTTTCCATGTTTTTGCATTTATGACTCAAACCCATAGTAGTATATATTTACGCTCAAACAACAGTTAACATTTCATTTCTTTCTTTGATTATATGATAAAATTATTTACACGAGTTTGCGAAAATCACGCCGCACAATCATCACTCTTTGACGTCTTTCTTGTTTCACATGCTTCTTTTGCATCAATTTTCAAATTCTCGACGTTATGGTGTCCCGAAATGGTTCAACAGAAAGTCGGCAACCCAACGTAGGAGTACACTTGCACTTATAATTGACCTGCGGAGGTTCAAAACCGTAGTGAACGCCTGCCTACGTAACTGCCACCTAAGTACATGCATCTCGAGCATGAACTGCTCAATTTACCAAAACACCAAGCACATTGAAAGCACTGTTTGGTCATATCAGGTCGATAAATATTAGGACACCTATTTTATTCTCTGGTCTAAGTTGTGAATGTGTACATTCGTTTTAAATCCATCATTGTTGAGCAACCTATTGGGAGAAATTGTGATGCGTCATCTACCCAGCATCTACTGTGGTCAATTCGAAGAACCCAAGCTATCACTGATGAAAAGCAGATTGTATGAACATGACAACATATGGTCTATTATTGGGTCCAAGTATAAGGAAATATTTCAACTTTTCAGTTATATACGAAAGGATATATATTATCACTGTTAAGATCGTCAACAGAATTTGACCAGGTAGGCATATCTCAAATGTATTTGAAAAATATAACTAACATAGTGGTTAAAGATCAAGGTATGCGGCAATGGTGAAGAATACGATTTGAAATGACCCGGAAAATAACCTGTAAAAAAACAGCAGACCAACATCATAGCAAATAAATTAGCTTCCCAGTATGGATAAGCAAAGAAAATTGATAGACAGTTGCATAAACATTAGTATGTAATTATTATTATACACCATACTAAATATCTGTGAACGAAAGTCAATCTTTATACAAATGAAAAGACTATTTATGGAAGAAACTATATACTTGTCTTAAGGTACAGTTTCCCAGCCTAAAAAACAGTAGTACAGTAATTGCAGGTATCTGTACAATCAAATACAAACAAATTTTACCTCTCCGTGAAGAAAATCCATTTCAATTGTCTAAACCAGGGGTGTGCAACCTTTAATACAGGAGGGCCAGATACAACTAACCTGATGACATGTGCCGCTTCTTTATTTAACACAGGCGTTCTAGTGGCATAAAAATTTGGGGCATTGTAACGTCATAGGCATAGATAACAATTGGACTCATCTAGTGTTTGTAATGCAGAGGTTGGAATTATTCACACCTATCAGGTTGAACTAAAATAAAAACTCGCTTCGCGGGCGCACGCGATTCAAGATTGGCGCTACTCCGCGGGCCGCATATTTTTTTCTATGGGACGCATTTGGCCCACAGTTTGCACACTCCCAGTCTAAACTCATCAGAATACCAGATAGACTACACTAAAACGGAAGGTTTTTTTTTTCAATTTGGCATAGTACTCAATTTTAAATTCGAGTTCCATTTATATTTCGTGTACTGGCGAGTCCATCTATGAATGATTGTATTTTTTAACTCACTTTTCCATGAACACAATAAAGAAATTAAGTGCGAATAAAGTTCCAGAAGTCAATGGTCAAAGCAGTAAGTTTTTACAAGTAAACAAAATCAATCTTTACTAAATCAGTAAAAAACAAAAGCACACACAAAAATAAAGTGAAGAATTCAGTCAATGTTTCACACTATTTGATAATCTTCATGAAAATATTTTTACTTCATATTGACTGGTTTTCAGCAAAAATGCTCTTCCACTCATTACAAAGTTGTATTCAACATCTTTGAAAACAATTGAATTTTTCAGATTTTGTCACCAAAACCTAGTAATCCCTTTAAAATCTGGCTTGGTTTAAGAAACTTGACAAAGCAATTTAAAGGCAAAACAAGCATTGGAGACTATTTATCCAAATAAAAGCCCGGGATGATATTCTTCAACATTTACTCATGCCGCACAGAAATCAATATGACCCATCAAACATATAGAAAAACAAAAACATTAACTGAATGATATACGATTAGGTGGACAAGCTACAGATTGAACTAAGAAAGTGATAGAGAAAAAAGCTGGCTACAATAAATTTCTTTTTAATATGTCTGCGTAATTTAATATTAGTGCATGTCAAAATAACAATAGTTTTTTCCATTTCATGAAATATCCTGTGTTAAAAACCTTCAAGTACACATCTTAAAATTTTTTACATTTCAGCTCACTCATATCAAGCGAAAAAATTAAGTTGTGCTGTCCAACATTTTGACTGCATGAACCATTATGCTCGATGAAAGTCGAGTTTGACCATGCCGCATCATATATATATATATACTTATTCTTCGAGTGAAACTCTCAACCTTCTACGCCAAAAGATTGCGTAAACTCTCGTAGTTGTTTCATGTCATCCTCACTTACGGTGGGTCTCACATTAGCGATAGCAGATAACATATCTTGCATGCATACTTTGGGTTCACACATCTTGTCTCCCGGTACATCACTCCATGACATTTCTATCGCTCCATTCTCTCCAGGTGAGCATGGAACCAGAAGATCATCTACAATAATATTGGCATCATCCTGCGATGGGCCCCTTATTCTTTTGAAGTGAGTTGCTTGCTGGATTTTCCTTATCGGATTCAGAAGGGCTTCTCGTACAACAATACTGATATCTGCACCAGAATAACCTTTTGTTTGTTCCGCTAAATACTTGAAATCTTTATCAGTTAATGTGGTTAGAGTATCCCCCAAATGGAGTTTGAACATGGTAAGGCGGGCAGGTGCTTCTGGTAAAGGGATGTAGATTCTTTTTTCAAATCGACGGCGAATAGCAGAGTCCAAAGTCCAGGGGATGTTAGTCGCACCAAGAACAAGAACATCAGAGTTATCCACTCCAACGCCTTGCATTTGCACAAGAAACTCTGTCTTGATCCTCCGAGCTGCCTCACTTTCATTTTCGCTTCGGGAACCACATAATGAATCAACTTCATCTATGAATATAATCGAAGGTTTGTTTTCTCGTGCCAATTGAAACAATGCCTTTACCAACTTTTCACTTTCTCCCAGCCATTTTGATACAAGATCAGAAGAAGACACTGATAAAAATGTAGAATTATTAGCTTCAGTAGCTACAGCCTTTGCAAGATATGATTTACCAGTACCAGGAGGACCAAACAATAATATACCTCTCCATGGTGTACGCTTGCCCTTGAAAAGGTGGGGGAATTTAATCGGCATTATAACAGCCTCCTTGAGTGATTCCTTAGCTTGTTGTAATCCAGCTACATCAGACCATTTGATATCTGGCTTTTCTACCACAATCGCTCCACCTAGTTGGTTTTGGAATTTCTTTTTTTCACTGTCATCATCATCATCAGAATTGTTTCCACCCTGTGCCTTTTCTGGTTTCTTATTCGTAGAAGCCTGGTCTTTCGCAGCTAGATATTTTTTCAACTTTTCTGCTCTCTCCAAATACTGTGAACACTTTGACCGCACACTTTGTTTTGCTTTATCATTTGCTGCCTCATACTTGAGAACATGCAAAAAATATTCCACAGCTGACTCATAAAGTCTTAATGCTTCTTCAAAGTTTCCTGCCTTATCTTCAAGTGTTGCTTTGTTAACAAGTTCTATCGCTTTTTCCAATGTTCCCGGCATCAGGATGATTAAATGAAAATATATTCTTAGATTAACAATAATTTACTGATAAAAAAATTTATATTCATATGTTTGTAGTTCGGGGGAAGACAAAGATATTACACAGCAGAATCTATAAAGTCACCTCAAGGAGAGTATGATGTAAAATAAAGTGAGAAGCACATAAAGTTTTGTTGACTATAACTAAACTACATGATATAACATTGCAAGATATGACATATTTGAAAGAAATGAATAAGACACTAATACAATCTGAAATTAAAATACTAGTTTTTTCAATACATAGTAGGAAGAATTTTCTCAAAATCAGTCATCCTTCGAAAGCATATTTTATCAAGCATGAACCAGTAATATCATGGATATATAGTAAGTAGAAACGCGTATTACAAACAATAGGTTTCAAATTTACAGAAATTTGGATTCAAAGAGAGAAATGGGTATTACGTTTAAGCATTATTCGATATTTTGAGTAAACTTGTTTTTGAAGGTTTGAAAAATTAATAGTAGTTTAAATCTATCCATGAAGATATGAACTTGCAATTAAGCTTAAGATCTGACAAAAGGTCACTACAAAGTACAAAAAAATCTCTAGCAATGTGTTGGAAATCTGTCCACCTTATAGTCTTAAATGAATGAATGCTGATAATTTTTGCTCTAACTAAAGAGTGCATTTTATCAGTACTTTTTGTGTAATTATCAGTATTACAGAATCCAGAATGACTTTTTAAATGGCTCAAAACTTGTGATTTGCTGTTCCGGCTTCCCTCACCATCAAGTCCATGCTTCCGAAAACTGGAAAACAAATACGGTATTTCCCAGCAAATAAGTCTACCCGGCAAATAAGACGATTCCCGTTTTTACACCTGGAAAAATGGGTTTTTGCACATAACCTGCCAATAAGACGGGTAGTAGAATCACATCAACATCGGAATCTCAAATTACCATGCAAAGGCTTTTGAGCGGTCGGCGCATTTGCGCATAGGTTAAAATAGCCTATAATGACTTTTTCTTATAGCGTAATATTCAATCCATAACAACTACGGGAATTCAAACTGCTTTTCAATTTTAATCTAATTGTGTTCAACGTAACTCGCGGTTGCGTCCACCATATAAGAACATTGCCGATCTAAAGTAACACAGCAATCTGAGGACATAACAATGTGAGATAAACTACCTTATTATATTTAGTTTTTATAAATGAATATACATATAAAGTGTATATATGAAACACAAAACGAAACGTGTTGCTTCATTGATTTAATTGGGATCAATTTAATCCTGTAATTTGCGATTGGGACAATATAAATAGGACGGTATCACTGCTCCAAATCACCAACGCAATTCGTGGACATAAACATGTACGATTATATGTTGTTTTGATTCGTATTTTTGCAATTCAAAAACATATCTGAGCTGTTGCTGCAACAATTCCGCTTTATCGCAATGCTGCCACTCATTATTTTGAGTATTTCACGGTAGGAAAAAACAATAATATCCCACCGAGTAAATTTATGTTAAAAAATGAATTAAATACACTTCACATCACGGTATTATACATATATCATAGTCGCGCCAGGGGATTCTATCGCCGAAGGTATTCTATGGCCCGAATTGAATAATAAGGCGACTCCAAAAAAAAAAAACTACCGTATCATACTCGCCTAATAAACCCCCCCCCCCCAAAATCAGGCCAAAAATTTTGTCTAGAAAAGCGACTCATTCGCCGGAAATGCGGTACCGTAACTGGCTAACTAATCCCATACCGGTACGGTATCCAACGTGGACTGGTACCCGGATTGCCAGATGAGAAGCCATGGTTCAGCATATGATTAAGCCGTCTTATCGACTTTCCTCTCCTAAATATGTAAATCCTATCTATTAACACAACAAATCTTTCTATGACTGTATGACAACAATCTATCAATTTTATTTCCTCTTTCTGTTTTTGTTCCGTTGTTCAGGCTGTTAGGTACAACCTGCTATTAAACTAGGAATTACTGAATACAGGCACGGTAGTCCAATACAGTATCCTGGGACCGGTACTGCACCAAATGAATAAATACCGAAATAGTTACCAAGATTCGGAGATTGCAGAAGAGATGGAAAAGTAGGTAAACTATTGCTGTATTGGCATTGCCAGCACAAGGCTAGCATCAAACTCAGTTGTTTTTATCATACAATCCACAGTCTGTTTTGCTAATCAGAGTAGCGATAAACTTGTACTTACTCATAAAGTGACGCTAAGTAATAAAAAAAATATTTAAAGATGAACAGCCCTGTCGTTCCTTCCCAATTTCTCTGTGACAATTACAGACACACAGAGTTAGTGTAAGCCGTACAATACTGGAGATGTGACGTCACCGAGCTCACGTGATATATCATACAGATATCTATCATTGGGTTTGGGCATTGTTTGTTTTTGTCATACTCTCATGACCTGTCTACCTTACTGATTTTCCTGCGCAGCCCGGCTTGTAATATATCAACATCCGCGTATTATATTTTGTCTTTGAAGATTCGTTTTAGTAATGAAATAGTAGGTATTGCTCTCCACAAAACGAAGCCCATTTGCTAAACTGGTAGTGCCACTCCTTGTTCACTTAGGATAGGATAGGATTTACATATTTATCCCGAGAGAAAGGAAAGCCGATAAGACGGCTTAATCATATGGCGAACCACGGCCTCTCGTTCGGTTACCATTCCATGTCGGGTATGGAATCAGTTAGTCATTTGTTTTCGGAAGCATGGACTTGATGGTAGAGGAAGCCGTAACCGACCAGCGATTACGTGAACCACCCTATTGGCAGCGAGGAGTAAAGCAATCCTCTCGCACACAACCATCCCCGCATGAAATTCGAACCTGCGAACCCACGCAGAGTAATCAGAGGCGCAGTGGCAGGCGTATGCCTAACGCTTAGCACGATGAGCCACACCGCCGCGCCACCTAACCGTCTCTCACTGGATTGAGTGTTTACGGTTCTATTACATTTAAACCCACGTACATTTGAAACTCCTAATTTGAACCCACGACAACCTTACGGACATTTGAACCTATATTAACCCAAACCCATGGATTTTAGCACCCTCATATAGATTGAACCCGCGGATATTCGGGTGCAAATGTATGGTCACCAGTGTCAATGTATGGGTACAAATGTACCGTCACCAGTGTTTACACTACGCCGTCGTCGGATTTTTGGGGAGAGAGATGTCGCATTGTTACCCTCAGATTGTCACCGCTATTGTTCATTACTACCCTTGTTGGTCACAGAGCTAACCTCCGCAACTTTCCCCAACTGTCTGCTTTTAGTCTCGTGGTTCGCCACAAAGCTAACTTACTTCTGTTCTCTCCCATGCTTATCTTTCCTTCGACTGTCTACTGGGAATCAACAATTTTACAGAGAACTAGCCTGTCCCTTGCTACTTCATCTGGATCTATCTATACAAAACTACGCTTATCCACCCTCGGTTTATTGCGACCGTTTTACTACCATCGCTGGCTTTTCAAAATAGCAGCCCGCCAGTTTCTTTTTTCCCATGACCACCCTACGCGCACTGATCTCCGCTACAACTCGCGAACTCGGTCTCCCTTTTGCCCTTGGGATTTGAACACACCCTCATACCTGGCCGGATGCCTTACCATGTCTCAAAAAGTAAATTTCTGTATCATACACAGCAATTTTCGTAGCTTTAAACGGTTTGTATACCCTCAAGACCAAGGGTGCACAACCTTTCCGCTACTGGCGGTCACATTGCAACACTTTGACTCAACTGACGGCCGCCGTCACGATACACGAACTGTATTCGACAAGCTATTTTCCACAAATACCTATATTGCGATAATATTAATATAATATACTCGGGAATCTTTTTCGTTCCTATAATTAAGAATAAAACGAATATTTTTATCCAATTTATTCAATACAAGTTTTCAAACACATAAATTAATGACTTCCCTGGTCTTGCATCTTTGCAGATAAACGTGCGAAGTCAGGGAGCTCATCCGATATCATCGAATTCCTTCTAAATCGAATTCCTTCAACAGCTCATCAAAACGCCAGAGAAACGAGCGATTGGAATTTCTTCGGAGCATATTTCTTTGTTACCAGTCAAAATGCAAAAAAAAAATGTCCTGACTGAGATGGCTTTTGAGGAGATATCATTCCTCACGTAAATATTATAATTTTATGTACAGAAGACATACTGTTGTGTTTTTTCCTTGTAAGCATTTATTCAGATTCAGTAGTTGAGGTGAGTTAGTAAATCCACCAACAACGCCAAAGAGGCGAGTAAGTCTTTGTTTAGCAAAGGACTGGTTTTGTTTTGAAGGGAGTATAATTCCACTATTTTATTTCGCAACTGTAGAACACGACAAGATGTTTCCCCCTGAGATAACTTGGTGCTGGTATGCGGGTCGGTCTGAATGTGCAAAAAGTGACTTGCAACATGCACAATAAGCAAAGAAATCATAATTTGGAATGTTCAAAAAGCTAAATTTACCTTTATTTGCATTACATAACATGGTAGTACAGTGCGAAAAGAATTGCAGGAAAGAAATGATACACTGTGAACCAAAAATAATTCGAAATTTTACAAGGTTTAAGAATGAGGTATATTTACAATATAACCTTTAAACGACGAGCTTTCCTCTGCATAAACGCCAGAATAACTTTTTCTGTTGGAACTTCAAGTTTCCCGATGTATCAGAAGCAGGGCTAAACCATTCAGCCGGGTTTCCATGGTGGTGTTCCGCAAATATGTTTTCAAACCACGTAGCTGTGAAAACGATCTTTTGGCAGATGCAGTTGTGACCAGAAGTGTGGAAATAATTTGCACTGGTCATTACTCTGATTTCGGTGAAAATTACCGCAAATTTCGTCTGTGCGTTATCCAACATGTGGTGTAAA
Organism: Styela clava; assembly: GCF_964204865.1. Lineage (NCBI taxonomy): Eukaryota > Metazoa > Chordata > Ascidiacea > Stolidobranchia > Styelidae > Styela > Styela clava. The sequence continues at coordinate 17,987,135 of NC_135258.1, read as the reverse complement.
ACTGCCTTAACGTCGTTAAGCATTTGACAGCAGCCTATGATGTCGAGATCTTTTGACTGCAGAATAACTGACAGTCGATGTGTAATGCCAAGTATGCTGTCCAGTATACGTAAATGACAAATGAAATCTGCGTTCATTATCCTGTATCTGAATTTATCTCCTTTATCAGTGACAACTCTGTCTCTGCATTCTTCTATCTGGTCCAAAGAATAAACGACAGCAGAATATAATTCGCAGAATACTGTGATTGACTCATGTCTTTCCACCCATCTGGTTTCGCAAAGTGTTATCAAACGTGTGTGTCGACTTTGTGGAAGAAGTGCTATAATAGCATTCTTTAGAATTCCTGTGCGTTTGGGACTATTAGAGAAAAATTAACGACGTCTCTTATACTCCGCACTGTTCGTTTCAATCCTTCGCCTCCACATGCGTGAGGTAGCACCAGGTTCAACGAGTGCGAGCAGCAGTGAGTGTAACACGCTTTTGGGTAGGCTGCTTGGACAACGGCCTGCACTCCACAAAAACAGCCTGACATGTTGGCGGCGCCGTCATATCCCTGGCCTACGATGTTACGCAGCCCAAGCCCCAGCTTGTAAGCGTCGACGACATCAGCAATTCTGCAAGAGATTGGCCGGACAAATGACGGCTTCGACGAATCCGAGAAAATCATCTCGAAGGTTGCAGACACCGTGCTGATTCTGAACATATCTCACACAGATGGAAAATTGTTCAATACGCCCTATATCACTCGTTTCATCAGTATGCACGGCTAAATACTTGCTTTTATTGATCTTCTTAACGAGGGTCTCTCGGATCATTTCGCCGCACAGTGCGATGATCTCATTTTGAATCTGTGGGCTCGTGTTCAAGGCATTTAGAGAGGCATTCTGAACATAATTCAATAACTCTTAATCGCCGGGGAAATTCTAAATCGCAATAGCGCACGGAAATTTCCTTCGTTAATTTCGGTTTCAAAATTTGTCGGATTCGACAAAACTCCATGGTCTATGTGACCTCTTAGAGCTATGTTTTGACGTCCGCAGAATTAGACAACGTTGATTATTGGTGTGAGTGCCCGTCTGTTCCCATCCGCTTGCTGAGCTCTTGCAGAGTTCATTTGTTCGACGACATTTCCGATAGTGTGAGTTTTACAAATATTTTCGGCATGTAATTGTGCTGTGATATGGTAAGTTCTACTGACGTGCTTCGATAATTCCTCAAGTACATTTTTCAAGTTTTGCATAGGCTCGTTGATAAGCTTCAACAATTTTGACCCTCCGCCTGCATCGGGGGCCAAGATCAGGCACGATTTGCAGAAAGCGCCATTTTTGTTCGGTAGGCTTGCACGTAATTGACAAAAATCAATTCCGTAATGACGGCCAAATCGATTACGTAATGACCCCGTAATTGCGATATTTTTTTCAAACATTTAAACCTATCATAACAACCAATTTAATCCACTCCTATTCCAAATGGGACATCGAAGTTTGGTTTTTATATTCCCGGCAGTACTACACGCCGGCGACAGATGGTAAAGACAAATATCAAGGAGTGAATTCAAAATAATTTTATTCTGATTTTTATCTTTTGTATTAGCTTTGATTTTTTTTTAACCACTTTATCACCAAATTTTATGCGATCAAATTTATCATTACCAACACTGGTAATATATTTAAGAAACGATAGTTCACTTTTTTAAAATCGTATTAACGTATTAATACGACTTTCGTATTAAATAAAAATTCCGGGTTGCTAATTTATTAATCAACTACAAGCGTATTCTCTCGTTTTATTATACTTTCGCTTGCCTCGCGACGAAGACTTGTTATTTCACCTTTTTTTACAATATCCGACTTTACTACTTAGTTAGCATTTTATAATAATTATTGATGCCGACTTATTGACGATATTCCGAATGCCATGCTTCATTTTACATTAAATCATTTCGCGGCCTAAATGTTATAACATTATTTACGATAAATTTAGATCAAATATTAATTATTTGCGCATTATTTAAAATACCGTACTTATATGACATGCCTTCTCCGAAAATACAAAGTTATATCAAAAAAGTAAAACAAAAGTAAAAGTAACTGATTATAGAATCGGGAAAGCGAACAAAACCTAGAGTATAAGGTTTGAAACGTATAGATTTTAGATGGAAAGGTATTGATAAAAGAAGTAGTACGTGTTCGCTCACCCAAAAGTAAAAAAAAACTAATGAAGGCACGCACGCACACACACACACACACAATCATCGAGACATGATACTGTCGGAAGCGAAAAAAGCGAGACTTAAAAGTAAAAAGGAAGGAAAATATACGAACAAGTGAAAAAAAAAAATGAATGAATAAATGAAGCTATCGATTTCTGTTTTTTACTCATTTTCAGAAGACACCACTTCGCGCTATGCTGCTTCTAACGTCAATCTGTCTTACTGATGCCGTTAGCCGTAATGGTACTCGCGAAACACCGCTTGTGGTCTAACGTAGAAGAGTCGTGATTTATTCAGTCCGCATTATCCTTTGTAGCACTTTTTCCTGTCGAATCCTGACATATTCAGTCTGGATTTCTAAAAACATTCTTCTGTGTCATACCTTGCAACTTTTCGTGGCTTGGAACGCTTTTTAGAGCATCAATTTCCTTGAAAACTCGCGTTTTCCGGCCGCCGTCCAGATCACCTGGTAATTAGAAATTTCAGAACCCCCCATTAAAAAATTCCTGGCTACGCCCCTGATTTGTGCGAATATACGTTTACCAATCATAGCGGGTGCGCCATCCGTGGAAATGCCATGAAGATATTTCAGGTTAAATCCGGAACGAATACAAGCATTCTTAACTGCAATAAATATGTCTTCTCCTCGAGTGTACATATCAAATTGATCGGAAAGACAGCGAACGAATATTAGGAGTTGTGCCGAGTCACCAATATCTGTTGACTGCCAGCGCAAAAAACTTCCTTAGGCTAACTCGTGACTAGAGATGTAACGATATCACTTTTGTTGCCGATACCGATCCGACACCAGCTTAAAACGCCGATACCGATACGCCGATACTACAAAAAGGCCCCTATTACCGATACCGATACTATGTAATTATTACTTAATTAGGTGTGCTGTATAGGGCAGACGGGTTAAAACAATGGTCTTTGAGCGTTGTTCATAGTACACATTATTTCAGATCGAAAAAAAGATATATCACATAATATGAAATTAATGTTTAGTGTTTGCTTTAACTGATTAAGATACATTGTACAGTAACGCTAGTAATCTCGGTGTTCAACTAGAAAACTCATAAGCCCAGCTGTCCAATTTGAATTTATTGTTAATATCGCGACCTTCGAATATCGTTATTCGTGTTTAAAAGAATATCGAATATCACCCACACATTCTAGCGCCGCCGTCCTACGTTCAAATTAAAAGCATTTTACAAATATTTTAATTCGTGACTAATCTTAATCGTCGACGCAATAAGTCAAAGCCAACATGGAAAAATATCAATCAGCACCGACAAAAAGAAGGCCTACCTATAACCTTCGATGATGTTTTTTTACTTTACTATTTTATAATATTTTACAGTTGCTATCATATATTTTGAGACAGTCTAGGGCTAGGCGGTCATGTCAATATATCTATAAAGTAATTGTGTAGTTGAACGAAATTAAAATTAATACCTGCGTAGAGGGATAATTGTGTCGGAATTTAGTTTATCGATGTCGACGGACGGACGGAAAATGTCAATATAAAAAGTTGACAGCGAAAATAGCCAAATTGGTTGAGCTAGTTTGGCTGATAAATAGCTAAAAACACGTGAATCCTATTTTCTTGCGGGGGTGGGGACATGTATGAGTCATAGCTCACGATCTCTCCAGACAAAAAATAAATTAAAAAGTGGTATTCCAATTTCCAACTTATCTTTTAAAACATTCTGGACCATATCAAAAAGATAAATATATTGGAAATATCGGCCTTAATCTAACCGATACCGAAAAAATGGCCGATCTGCCGATACCGATACATCGGTACATCTCTACTCGTGACATCGTTGAAACGCAGCATAGGCTAGGTTCTGTGCACGTTGCACATTGTATGGTCACAATGGATCACCATGACTCTCTATGACGTCACAATCTATTCTAAATGAGACGAAACCTTTGCAGTAATGAACAACAATGCAAAATGTGAAACCCCGATTCGTATTCATAAACACGCCCAACGTACACGGCCGCGGCTGTTGAAACCCGGACCCGCTAGCTGTTACGGTCTGACAATTATAAATTTCAGATTCTTTGGAAATACCCGGCTTCTTCGAGAATGCCCGGCTACGCCCTAGACCAGTGGTCGGCAACCACCGGGCCGCGGCCCATCGCCGGTCCGCGGAAAGGTTACTGCCGGTCCGCAGAGAGGTGACACAAAAATGGACAAGGCCGTAATAAAACCTCTACAATCTAACCACAAACCCTACGACTAAAAAACAGCACCCAACAGTAAACCAGACAAACACAACACCAGGGGTCGGAAAAAATTCGGCCCGCGAGCTAATTTGTTGCTGCCCTCGAACGACCCGACATTTGATAAATAAAACAAAAGTTAATCATAAATTTATTATTGTCTCTACACGGGTATATGTGGTGACAAGTGCTGCTGTACGGCGCTTCCTATGTAACAAGTAGCGTCAGTTGTATGTCGTTCGAGTTCATTTTGATTTCTAAAACTTGAAAATGTCTGGAAAACGGAGCGACGCGGGTCGAACATTCCAAAGCGCTTGAACGGAAAAATATTTTTCTTTCTTGCGCATTCCAAACCGGTTTGCTCGATATGCCCAGTCAGCATCGCAGCTGTTTAGGGTTTTAATGTTAAACTCGTTACGAAAAAAGTCGTCGAAAATTCGACCCCGGGACCCGGTACTGCGCCTCAGCTCATTTGTGCCACAGTGCAAAACGTGTAATGTGCACGTTCGGAAGAACATAATTATGGCCTCGAGCAGCTTTATCTAAAATGCATTACACTTAGATTAAATTTCGTACTCGCTTGTCAGATCATCATTTGGACGACGGGTTGCTATAAAAATATCATCTTTCACATTGATAATAAGTACATAAAAACAATGTATCGTTGGATAATAAAAAAAAAACGCCACATATACATCTCATTGGGACAGGCTTTCAACACAGTAATAGAAAGGTAGCAATGCAAATGCGTCATAATTTGAAGTTTAATTATGGTAGCGATTGTTCGAAGGCGGAAATATTGCGGCCCGCGCGCTACCAGAAATGTTTATATTTGGCCCGCAAGTACATGAAGTTTGCCGACCAATGCATAAAACTATTGAGCAACATGTCTGATTTCATAAACAATTGCCATGTCAGTATGTCGCAATAATGCTGGGTCAATTGTTTTCTCTATGCCCGTATAAAAATGTCTCTCATCAGCCCGACTAAGATATCCCCAACAAAACGATACAGGCATTGGTAACTTTCCCAAAATCTTAATGTGAGGCCTGGTTTTCGATATTGATAACTACAAAAACAAAATATTGAAATAGGCTGGAAGTAAGAAACACGTTACGTGTGTCAATGTCGACCATATCTCGAATATGGGAGCAGTTAATGGCCGTCAGACAAATACAGACATCACATTAAATAGCATAACCGTCGTTTTTAGTATATTGCCAACATAAATTTCCTAATGCGTATAATTTATTGCATAGGCTTAGTTCGTTTGTAAAAAGGTGGTCCGCCAAAAACTTGGTCAAGCTTTACCGGTCCGTCACTAGAAAAAGGTTGCCGACCACTGCCCTAGACTTTTACAACAAAAACTTCTGCTTCCCCTGTCGCCGACTATTTCCTCTCATGGCTATTTCCGCTCATGGTAAATGTATCTAAATTGACACTACGATGATCATTTTCTATTTATTACCCTGCACAAAATTATTAGCTTCTTCTTTATGTTTGGGGTTCTAAATTCCATCGTTCAATATACCATATGGTTCCACGTGAGCTCACAGAATGGCACCTGGATTCGACAGGCTCGCAAATGTTAATAACCACTGCCCTATGGAAGCTGTGGAAATGCGGCTATCGTTTGTCACCCACTCTAGCTGGAGTCAAGTTACCCCATTCAAATTACACCCATTGTTCATCCTGTTTTCCAACAGTGTTTTGAGAGATGGACTTTGTGGAGGTTCGAACCCCGGCACCGAATTAGATACAAAGCTCAAACGATTATGTAGTAAAACCTGAAACTATTTCTTAGTAGACTATTACTAGACAACTCTACAACAGCTAGCCTCCTTCTTACATCATTTACTAACCTTCAGTCTTTTATACATAATTGAAGAAATGAATATGTGGGGAGTTGACTCTGATTACCGTTTCGCTCTCTTAGCGAATATTATTGTATATTTTTATTATCGCTGCAATGCTCGTTTCATCTAGTTGACGAAGAATAAATCTCTCTCTTTTTTCCAGAGATAATTTCTGAAAACCACTAAAATATGACTTATTTTCAATTTAATTACCATTATTTCTAAAAGCACAACAGGCCTAAAGAGTATATATATATGCTTTTCCGCTAACATCCGCTAAACTGGCATATAAGTCAAGCAATCTTATGAAGTGGTATATATTTTCAAATAAATAATTAGGCAATATTGAAATTGAGTATCATCATAGCTGTATATGGGATTAGCAAGCTATATTCTTGAAAGATATATATTTATATGGTGACTTCGGATACAAGGTGAACAGAAATCCAACACATTGCTAGGATTTTTTTCGCACCATTCAATCTCGATTGAAAGTTCATTTTTACACGGATAAATTCAATTGAACTACTATTAATCTTTCAAAGCTTTGAAAAAAGTTAAAACAAGTTTACTCGAAATACCAAATAATGCGGGAATTCGGTACCCATTTTTCTCTTTGAATCCAAATTTTTCATACAGACTTATTGCTGCATATTGAGTTGCCAAACACTCCAAGACAACAAATTCGTAGTTCATTTCAATAGCTTGATTCAATGCGTGATCAAGTAATCTATTTCCTACTCCATTGCGTCTCAATTTAGACGAAACTGCCAGCTTCTGCGAAATAAAAAAAAGATAGCTAAATGAGTCGTATGCTTCAAATGGATAGATCGAATAAATGCATTACATACGGATTTTTTCAGCGAAAATACAATAATTGACGTTTATTGAATTGACGATTTAAAAAAATCCTTACTGTAAGTACGATTGCCGTACTTGAATCCAAATCTGACAGCAGTTTATCACCCAATGTTAGTTTCCTGTATCCAATTGAGCCTATAATATACCATTGTCCCTGATATTCTATCTCAGCAACCCAGAATTTGATGAATGAATTAATGGTTTCCATAGGCTTACGTTTCATACCACGTGTCCTTGTATACGTGTCATGTGTGAAGGAAAAGAATCCTGCAAGTTATAATTTATTTTCAAGATGACTTCTACTTGCAAACAAATCATTTTACAGAAAATCTTATATTTACTCACCAATAACATATAGGACTATTATCATTTGTATATACGCAAGCAGGAACATCAAAATACCATATCCAAGATAAGTTGATATCACTGTCGAAAAAACGACTATAATGCTCTGTCATATGTAGAGAATAAAACAATTATGTAGTTATCAAAGATATACTTCAGTTTTATTAGAGGAATTTGCATAATTATGATCAGTACAGCGACTTCCGTCTAAATAGGTTCATGTACAACTGGAGGCAACCAGTTTAATGAACAAATCCGTTGCGTAGAAATGACCGACTTGGTAATGGTATATGTAATTCATTTCACCATGTCTGAGGTGGTTAGCATGTACTGACTCTTGGATCAGTTTAGGGATTGAACGTGAAATATCAAAGTTACGATTCATCAAGCAATCAAACATGGCCCAGCACAAAAGGCTTTCATACACCTGAATCTACCATATGATATTAATTCAAGGAATATCAAAAGCCAATAGTCCGTAAAATCGTATACATGACTCTGGTATTTTAATACCACAGGATAAGTATTGTGCATGGTTGATAAAGAAAAATGTAGGTTCAAGTATACACGGCGCCATAGAATTTGCAACTATGAAAATAACTGGCTTATGTTCTATTGTTCAAACATTGGGTAAAGGTAAATGTACATACTATTGTGCTATAGCCATAGGTCTAGGATACAATTACCTGTAGTCTGTAATTCTTTAAAATAACCTCTTTCATGGTTACTGAGTAATGACTTTGCATTGAGGCAACTACAATATTTCGAACGGTTGGCATATCATCAATTTTTATTTCTCGAATTCGCAATGTCTGCATTATGTCTTCGTGCCGTGAAACTTGGCCTGAATTTTTTGTAACATATGGGTGTCAAAGATTTAATTTTGAGACGATGTGGTTCTTTAACTTTTTAATATGTCAAGAGTGTGTGGCCAAAACACGAAATGTATGATTTGCCACATTTGGGACAAAAATAACTTCAGATATAATACTTCAGATAGCGTTTTTCATATTTTAATAAGCAAAACACTGCTTTAAAATGCGTAGCTGAATAATACGATATTTTTGAGAAAATGATAACAGGTCACAGTTTCCCGGAGATGATTAAAGTGTATATAGGCCAGTTGAATTTTGCTTCTATACCAACATGTAGATATTATTATAAAAATGAAACATACAAAGAAAACAGTAAATTAGATAAGTTATAAACGCCAGCTCTTTTAATTAAAAAAAGTTCCAATCAAAGCCTTGAATTGACCTCCCTGACAAACGACATGAAAAGGCTACACTTACTTCTTGATAATTCTTCTGATGACATTATTTTGTAAGTCCAATAATTATTATCCGAACGATGTTGTTTCCGACGTTTCGAGTCGATGTCAAGTAAACATTTAACTGGACCTAGTAGAAAGCTTTCTGGTCTAGAGGACAAAGATTAAATATTTGTTTAATAAACGTTGGTGGAACTCCAAACAATTGCGAGACTGTTATGATACTACTTTGCATAGCGGTATCGATATGAACTTAGTGCGAGCAGATTAGAGCTCAAAACACTCCATCTGACTGAGCATATTTGAGACTAACCTTAACATGAGACATGTTAACATGAAACTAACCGAAGAATCAGGCAATCGCTATGACTGTGATGGGCTAACGAGTATCCACGTCGCAAGACAGTCCGAGGCTATATCTACCAGACCAGTGGTTCGCAAAGTGTCATGAACTATTTTGATAACTTGGTCGAACTTTTGAACCCCATTCAATAAATAATACACGTAATAATTAATTATGGGTTCATTAATTGTGAATTATATACTTGTTACGTTATAATATAATTTAGTCTAACGTAAATTATTTTGCGTAAAGAATATAATGGATAAAACAGCTATAATTTGTTACTATAATTCAGTGAAGCGTCGCGGGCCGGATTATATTGCTCCGCGGGCCGTAGGTTGCCGACCCCTGCCCTAAGGACTCGTTGTTAAAAACCGCTGTCTATACATCGCACCCGCATTCTTTAAATTTAAGACTGTTTTTAAATCTTGTTGCTTCAAGCAAATGATTAGATGTGTACGGCCAAACGACATAGTAAACTTCTTGCCAATGCTTGGTCTTTGGTGGAATATTCATTGCGTTGTAAAAAGAGAATATACCGATTAAGAGTAAGTCAACCTGGAAAAAATTATGTTAGATCTTGGCAGTGGACGACAGACATTGACAAACTCAACCAAATATATAAAAAAGCAATAGATTAGTAATTTAAACGAAGAAAAGACTGGAAAATAAATGAAAGTGTTCCCAGTTGCAAGGTATTGACCAAATAGTGGGTGAGAAATGGAAGAGTCACAAAGAACAACAGCGTAGCAGACTTTTTTTAAGTGCTAATTGAATTCGCCGTCCGCCACTTCAGGTATACGCCAATGCACATGGAATTCGATACGTTGTGGGAGCAATAAAGGTTCGTATTAGCCTTGTTAAAATCAGGGGTATCACAGAAAATGTCGAGTGGTGAGGTTCCTGCAACAACCATCAATGTACATTCTAGAAAACATATGCAATACTTAAAACAGATAGTCTAGCTTCAAAAGGCGATGAATCTACATTGTTGAAGTAAACAACAACCAATTTCAGCAATCAATTTCACGCAAAATGAATATAAATAAATGAGCGTTATTGAAGTAGGGGAAAACCAAGATGCTCATGATATATCGATTTCTAAAATAAAATTCAGCGATCAACGTCAACAAATGCCCGAGGGGCCCACAAATACTTACAAATACTAAAACAAGCTCGCTGTAAGGTAATATGTTGTTCAGAGAAAAAACTTGGACTTAAGATTATGTGGTTCAACAATTATAGACGAATTAATAACTAACGACTATTTTCACAGGAACAGTTCAGACAAGAAAGTATATATCACTAAAAGTAGGTTGTGTTCAGAGTTGATAAGGTATTCGGTCGGCAATGATCCGGTATATGTGACAAAATAGTATTAGTATTTTACTTACACAGGTTTATAAACCCCATGAAACCCACGATCAAATGAAGTTATAAGAACGGATAGGAACCAGAATTCCAAATTTGTCCGATTCTTCGAACTCAGGCGGAAACGATTTCAATCGATTGAAACAATTCACAACTCCTGCACTTGAGTAGCAATTGATCTTTTCTGGGTATTGCAAGTTGAAGTTGAGTTTGACGTATGTCACGACAGTATTTGCGTGTAAGTCATACATATACCTATATAATCTCATATAGTCTCAATATTTAACTTAATCAAGCGATTTTTTACGTCTCATGCGTTTGTTCGAAACAATGTTGCTATATAGAGGAGGTCACATATATAATATTTTACACTTAAAACTGAAAGTTCCTTGTTGTTGCAAGATGAAGGACATTTTATTAGCTTTGTAGAGCAACGCAGAACTATAGAACAATATCGGCTTAGTGATAGATTTTGTTACGATACAGACATTAAGATTTCAAGTCTTCAAAATGGGTATTTTGGTTTTGATAGAATATAAATTTAGCTCATTTTGAACTGAGACGTAACAAACGTTTATGGCAAAGACTTAGATTATTTTAGATGTTAAGCATTTAATATTTAACAACTCACTACTCTGGGAAATCTGTTTGTTAGAATTGCTCACTAAATAATACTGCTATTTGAAGATCGCTTCTCATCGATTTTCAATCTTATGTATTGCTCTATATGTACGCTATTCAATCTTATGTAATTATAGCTGGGATATTATATTACACGTTGTTTCATTGAAACGCTTTCACTGCTATAAAATATATATTACCTTTTGTTAGAAGATTGTTCTGCACGACACATAGTTTTAATCTACTGATAGAAATAAGCAATACCAGAATGTCTGAATATTCTCGCCATTTTTTCAATCAGAATTTGATTTTATATTTGGAATAAAACTCGACGAATTATACTGAAACAAGTATTTCAAACAATCTGTATAGTTGATAAATTTCCAAAAATGAAGATCTGGTGCATAAAATGTAATGGTAACAAAAACAAGTATGCATTCAATTGCAGAATTATCGTTAAGCGAAATTAATTATAATGTCGACCGTGAAATATCTGTGTTGTTTTGCTATAGTGGCGTTACACATCGAGTTATCATATGGGCATTGCAACATAATGGCAGAGTGTGAAAATGGATTACAATGGAAAAGATGGACAAATAGTTACGAACCAGGGAAGCCTGGAAAACGGGTGACTTTTTATAATGTTGATGTTGATCGTTTTTTTAGTTTTTCAATTTAATCCAGAAATATGAAGATGAAGATTTAAGTTCGCAATCGGCACGGCATATGAAGTAGTTTACTATGGAATAGATGATTCTGTAATTCTCAGATATTTAAAAGAAAATTAACGGTAAAATATATATTTTCAGGGTGCACCAGGACCACACGGTCCACCTGGTGCTAAGGGTGAACCGGGAGAAACGATTGAGGTCATTCCTGCACCTGATAAGGATGAAACAACACCCGTAATGCACTTTCTGGGCCATACGGTAACTTGGAACACCGCAAAAACTTTCTGTCACGTTACAGGAAAGAAACTCTGTAGAACAAACGAACTGTGTCCCAGCAACCGAGGAGGACGCCAAATGATTCACGATGCTATTCCAGGAGATCACTGGGTCCCAGTGCTTGATGGATCAAACAAATGGATGCAGGCTGGAGATTCTAGACGTAAGTTTGTTTTAGAATAAAATTATTTTGTCAGAAAGGTTGTTTCAAATATATATACTTGAAGATATTTGCTATTGAAACACATTAAATTTAAAAAAAAAAAAAATTAAAATAAAATAACTGCATGCAGTGAAGCTTGCATTTGTCGTTCGCTCCGAATAGGGCCTTGTACAAGCTACCACGGCTTCAATGCCATATGAAAGGAAGTACTACTATATTGTTGAAGATTTCAAAATCGTTGAGAGGAAATTCATAATCGAAATATGCAACGTTTTACTTAATATGGTGTAATATTTTGCATTTGCCACACGTGAAAAGCAACGTCAAGCAAAATTTATTATTTCTTCATAAAAGAAACTATTACAGCAGTTGCTAGCAAGACTGATCATGCAAGTATATCTAGCAATAACTTTATTTCGAAAAATACGGTCAGCTAAGTGTTTCTATTATTCTTTGATACTTAGGGTTTACCTGTCACACACATACTGAAACACACGGAGGAGGTGTGGCGTCATGGGGAACCTCCAACAGTCCAGCTCCTCATAAGGGTTACGTGTATTGTTGCGGAGAGAAATATACAGGTTAATCGAAATATGCTTTTTTGTTTTTCGCCTTAATTCAATAAACCATGTAGTGTTAATTGTAATTAGTGCTCAAGTATGCTCATTTGGAATTTGCTTTTACTGTGATAGGAAAAATAGTCAATTTTGAAAAATGGTCAATAATTTTTTTCAACTTGAGCATTTTGACCCAATCCTAATTATTTCAATCGCAAATTTCACGATTTTCATTACCGCCGCATTCATTAACAAGGTCCACGTTATCAATACATTGGAAAGGCAGCTACATATGATATGTCAAAACAGCATTGTGTGAATCAAGGCAGAAGATTGTGTCATGCAGGTGAAATTTGCACCAACAACAAACCTATATATGGTATCATAGCCCGTGATGCATGGGTTGCTGCGAATGATCGTCATAATGAATGGATTCAAATCGGCAATTGTGAGTTGATAGATTTTCTAATAAAGCAATAACATTTTAATTTATATCAAAGCCCCTAATCTGTAGAGCAGTGGTTACCAACCTCTTATATCTCGTGGCCCTCATCCGGAGGCTTTTAGCACTCATGATCCCTATATATCATTCCTCGGGTATTCATAGTGTTACTTTGATTTGTAGATTCCAAATCCTATTATATTCGAACAATTCATGCTCAACAATAGGAAAGCACCCCGTAATATACCTTTATCAGGCAATGGAACTAGGAAGCATAGGGAGTTTTCCAGTAAAATTCGTTTTCGCCTCTTTATCAGGTGGCTCCTGCTCTGTTGCCCTTGGTGGAAGCCACTACCGTGGAGGTTCATTTACTCCATCTAAAAATGTTGATGGAATGCATTTCAACTTTTATTTTTAGCAAATACATGTGCTGTACATGGTGTCCTCCATTCGGCTCCCGCTTGGGGAATCAGAACTGATGGAAGATTATTTGATTTTCTGGGTTTCGTACTTTGTTGTCAAAACTAAAACGAAACGAAGAGAGTGATTTCATCATCGCCAAAGTGCTGACTATAAGATTAAAGAAAACAATATTACTACTCATTCTATGTAATTTTTAATTATTTTTATCTCAATTTTTGTCCAAAAATCTTGTTTTGAAACAAGCATTTTCAAGAAATTGCAGAAACAATGTTCAGTTTTATTCACTCGTATTCTGTATTATGGAGTTTTCAAATTCAACCTTGGTGACGAATATATAAAAGAACACATCAGTGTCTCCTCAATCGTGTCTTGTATTTATTTTGTAATATTCGGGCCATACAGAGTGTCAACTAAGTGCACATAAAGCTTATGAGAGTATCGCAATTGCAAAATCTACAACTTTTAGATAAGCAGTGAAAATGGTATTTGGAGTTTTCTATAGCTAGCAGTTCATTCGCTATAATGTACATTGAAAATATGTTAGAACGATTATTTTGTATTTGATTAAAGACCTTGATGACAACCAGACTACATACTGCAGTTTAACATACATTTAACTATTGATGTCAACGTATCTATTTTTATTCATGGACTAATCTCGCTTTTACGTTAGTCTTAGCTCTAGAGGGAGAAGGGGGGGGGGGGGTGATACGACGCTTGCTCTAGTTTTTTGCAAAAAAAAAATTTTCGCACTTTTACTTCGCTATCGAAGTTATACAAATGTGCATCCATCTCGTTAGTTCGTTTGGAAGCAATATTGATGATAAGACAAAAAAGTTACACTGAATCACTAACGAGTGACGCAAAAAATAGTGTTAGCAAGACGAGTTAGTGTATCACTGTATCCCAATTATACATATCCCATCTCATGGGATTCCCATTGAAAAATACAATTCAACAAAAATTGTTAAATTTAGGTTCAGCGTCTGCTAAATAGGACACATACAACATAAAAAAAATTACTAGCTTTGTTCACGTTATATTCATAACTATTATACATGTGTTCATCAGCCCCCTCGCAAAGTATATTGTTAATGCTGAATATATTTTGCTCTTTATATATATCTAACAAGAGAGCTATGCTTAAATATATGGATACGAAGTCCATAACAAAGTGTTTTACCATAATTCCCCCGAAAATCATACGTTTTTTGTGTCCAACGTGTCCCATGAGAAATACAAATGTGTCCCATCCCATCCCATGGGAATCCCATTCCCACGGACAAGCCTGCAGATTGCACCCGTTGACATTTGCTCCCACGTACACCTTTGTAGCCATGGATTTTTTCACCCACAAACCAATGGAATTTTACATCGACAAAACCAGCTTCAGAGAATAATTACACTCGTTACATTATGGGGCTTGCTGAGTAGTAATAACAAGGCTGGACAGCTTGCAACCTCCGTAAACACAAATGTGAATTTCTCATACATGTCTACATACTTTCTCAAAATGAACAAATACAAAATAATACACGTTCGTTTATTGACCAAACATGCGCTTAAATACGACCATGTCGCAATGCATAAAAAATTTCAACACAACAAATGCCGTATTCCATAATCATAGTTTTCCTATATATATCTACCCTTTTAAAAGTTTTTTGTCCAATTAGACAACAAATCGGGAGAAAAAAAAATTAAATTTGTAGTCATTCATCCGAGTATTGATCAAATCATATGCATACTATTAATAGAAGTAAACTAATCATTACGGAAATTTCTGTTATTATTCATTACGTTTCTACTGTTTGCCTGGGCAGAACTTATCTTTATTCCAATTCATATCTAGTACTTTCGATTTCATTTTGGTTCTTCATTGTGGCCTTCGACAATATTTTCAAGTTATATAACTAGAATCTCACGGTCTCACTTTACGAGGCTTTTTCACATCTCATGTTCGATGTTCAAAACCGCGTCATGCAAGTATATATGGCAATACCTTCAATTCTAAAACAGTGGTCAGAGTCTTAAATTTGCAATGAAAAGTTATGATACCAGAAAAGTGGCGTCATAACACCTATTTCTATTCGTTTTTATGGATCGGTATGCTACTGCGTCCCCCACTGTCCAGCAATTTCGAAGCGTTTCTAATATTTTGTTGTTACTCAGGGTTTACCTGTTACACAGTCACCGAAACACATAGGGGAGGCATAGCGACATGGGGAACCTCCAACAGTCCAGCTCCTCATAAGGGTTACGTGTATTGTTGTGGGAAAAAATATACAGGTTAGTCAGAATATGCTTTTATGTTTTTCACTCTAATTCGATATAACATTTAGTTTTAATTGTAAGAGAAATACTCAATTAGTTTAACTAAAAATCAATCTTTTCATAGCAACCGATGGAGAGTCAGAAAAATGATCCATCTAACTCTGAACCATTTGAAACCCGACTGTAAAATCGACAAAAAGCCAAAGTTATAGGGTGAAAGTTCGAAACATGATTTTATTCAGAGTAACAGTCTTTCGTGTACGAAATTTATTGTGTTTGTCTCGATTAGTTTCAGTTGAATTCAACCACTATTCATAAAACGCAACGGCTTCGTGCCCAGAATACGATATATATATATAACTCTATTACGGTAGTTAAACGAACCTGCCATAATTGCAGTACTTAAGCGGACGTCGTTCCTGTGTCCGTATCATTGTTTTTAAATACGTGCTTGGAGAGCGCGAAAGCCGTTGACGACTACGGAGAAAAAGAGTCAACACAATCCTCTCGATAAAAGATATAAAATTTTTGTCCGCTTAATTCAGACCACCAAATGTTTTAACCTATTTCGACACTAAGCCCGGCCCCTCTTATATGTCGCCCTTGATGTCTATATAAATGATGTTGCTTTTATTTTAATACGAATTTTAAAGCGTATGACCTCGCTTCAATTTCCCATGGATTCGAACCATTTAGCAATATTTATCACAAAGAATAACATTTTTTTTTCAATGTTCAGTCTTTCGTGCAAGGGAGATGCACAGTGTTTGGTGTTGGAAATAATCTTCCATGTCAAAAAATACTCAAAATGAAACGTGAAGGTAGACAAATCGAAACAAATCGATACCGCAGAATGAAATTCGGAAATGCCAATAATATTGAAAAAATTTCACACGAACTTTATCTCAAATGCCCACCTATCCGGCCTTTCAAGTTATACAAATAATTGTAAATGAGAATTCTGGTATGCCATTAATGAAGACAAACATCACACAAATTGGATTTCGAATGTTCATCTATCCGGTCACTCAAATGTGGCACGTAATTGAAAAATGAACACCAGCCCTATTGAGAAACATCACACAAAATGTATCTCAAATATCCACTTATCCGACCACCTAAGGGTGGCATACAACAATTGAAAGAAAATTCTTAAATCATATTGAGAAACATTACACGAAATATATGTCAAATGTCCACCTTTCCCACCACCTAAGTGTGGCGCACAACAATTAAAATGAAAACTCTGGAATCATATTGAGAAACATTGCACAAAATATATTCCAAATGTCCACCTATCCGGCCAGCAAAGTGTGGCAAAAAAATTGAAATGAAAATTCCGAAATCATGTTGAGAAACATTACACAAAGTATACCTCAAATGTCCACTTATCCGGCCATTTAAGTGTGGCATACAATAATTAAAATAAAAATTCAGAAATCATATTGAAAAACATTACACAAAGTATATCTCAAATGTCCACTTATCCGGCCATTTAAGTGTGGCATACAATAATTGAAATGAAATTTCTGGAATCATATTGAGAAATATTACACAAAGTATATCTCAAATGTCCACCTATCCGGCCACCTGAGTGTGGCATACAAGAATTGGAATGAAATTTCTGAAATCATATTGAGAAATATTACACAAAGTATATCTCAAATGTCCACCTATCCGGCCACCTGAGTGTGGCATACAAGAATTGGAATGAAATTTCTGAAATCATATTGAGAAATATTACACAAAGTATATCTCAAATGTCCACCTATCCGGCCACCTGAGTGTGGCATACAATAATTGGAATGAAATTTCTGAAATCATATTGAGAAATATCACACAAAGTATATCTCAAATGTCCACCTATCCGGCCACCTGAGTGTGGCATACAAGAATTGGAATGAAATTTCTGAAATCATATTGAGAAATATTACACAAAGTATATCTCAAATGTCCACCTATCCGGCCACCTGAGTGTGGCATACAATAATTGGAATGAAATTTCTGAAATCATATTGAGAAATATTACACAAAGTATATCTCAAATGTCCACCTATCCGGCCACCTGAGTGTGGCATACAAGAATTGGAATGAAATTTCTGAAATCATATTGAGAAATATTACACAAAGTATATCTCAAATGTCCACCTATCCGACCACCTAAGTGTGGCATAAAACAATCAAAATCAAAACTATGAAATTATATTAAGAAACATTACACAAAGTATATCTCAAATGTTCCCCCATTCGACCACCTAAGTGTGGCATACAAGAATTGAAATGAAAAATGTCCACCTATCCGACCACCTAAGTGGGGCATACAAAAATTGAAATGAAAATTCTGAAATCTTATTGGGAAACATTACACAAAATATATATCTCAAATGTCCCCCTATACGACCACCTAAGTGTGGCATACAAAAATTAAAATGAAAATTCTGAAATCATAACGAGAAACATTACACAAAATAAATATCTCAAATGTCCACCTATCCGGCCATTTAAGTATGGCAAACAAAAAAATTAAAATAAAAATTAAATTATATCGAGATACATTACACACAGTAAATCTCAAATTTCCACCTATACGACCATCTAAGTGTGGCATAAAACATTAAAATGAAAACTCTGAAATCATATTGAGAAACATTACACGAAGTATATCTCAAATGTCCATCTATCCGGCCACCTAAGTGTGGCATACAAGAATTGAAATGAAAATTCTGAAATCATTTCGAGAAACATTACACAAAGTATATCTCACATGTCCACCTATTCGACCATCTAAGTGTGGCATAAAACAATCAAAATAAAAACTCAGAAATCATATTGTGAAATGAATCGGTCCATTCTGGACCACCTTAATATGACGGTATCTGTATTTCTGTAAAACAATGAATCAACGCATTTGAAGGTAGTTTGAAGTTTAATAACCGAATGAATTGAGCTGCCAACATTTTCTGAAGCATCATATCATCTTTCGGATTTGCAAAGTTGTAATATTTACTTGGCCAATTTTTAGCATTTTCTCCCGCATAAGTTATACAACAAACGTTCCCTTGTTGGTATCTGAGGTTACACCTTAAAAATCATATTCTACAACCTTGCACAAAATTAGGTTCTCAGTGATAAAGTTCTCATTGGGCTGTTAGTTTTAACCATTTAATACGATAGGGTTCGACGGGACTGTGTAGAAGAGCGCAGGAGTTCGACAGACTCGCGCGAAGGTTAGGAACCACTGTTCTAAACAATTCTGCGCTGATAGCCATGTCAGATCAACTTGAATTTTCTTTCAAAACTTACTACTTCTAGCCGTACATATATCAAAAACACGTCATAATTTTAGTCATACCCATTTCTTTATCAAATAAAAGGGTTTTGTGAATAAGTTCCGTTGCGTTTCCTGTTTTTGTCATGTTTACATCATGTGGTATTCAGAAAACAAACTTAGAGCAGAAGTTAGTAATTCATAAAAAATAAATGAATCTAATGTTTGGTTTGGGCTTCACATAGCTTAACCCACTATGTACAATAATGATATGCTGTTCATAATTCGTAAGGTAATTGGTATTGATTCATGAGCAAACAAAATAGTACACAAAAGTCAACGAAACAACGTTAACTGTCATTATCCAGAGTTTCTCCCCAAAAAAGCACATTCTCTTTATCATGCACTAGTAAAAGAAAAGCACTACATATTTTTTTTTCATACATTTCTTCCATGTAATATACTTTGAGCGGGCCATTTGAAACGTCGTCTATATAATATGTTTTTCCAACAAACCATGTTTTAAATTAGTAAAATAAAATTTTAGTTTTTAATTTAGTAGTTTAGTTAGTTTTAGTTGTTTCGTTACCCTACTCGTCTCGAATAACTATTACCTTTTTTACAAAGGAAACGACAAAAAGTTAGTATAATATACATGGCATATCTCCAAATTAAAAAAAAAATGCAAATTTTTAATTTATTAATCTTACACGTTAAAAGAATGGTCGATTGTTTAGATGTAATATCAAATGTTTCACATAAAACATTGCAACTAACTACCTAACATGATGAAAGCGCTGCTTGAATTTGAGATTTTGAGTGAACTTCCTGTTTATAGATAAAACATATGATATTACTAAAAAACTTACTGAGAAAACAAACATTTGATTAATAAGCACTCAATCTTTTATTACACATTGTTTTAGTTTGTCAAATCGAACGATTTTGATAAAATTTCCACATTTATCATATACGCAATTCATCGTTAATGACAGTTAGTAAACGCACTCCACTTCACTTTTTTTCTTTACAAAACTTTAACCGGATATTATAAAATATATTTTTATAATACTTGAATTGTACTGAACAAAGTTTTACTGATTAAACTGCCAGCCATATTTTTAATAGAAATTTCT
This sequence comes from Styela clava, assembly GCF_964204865.1. Taxonomy (NCBI): domain Eukaryota; kingdom Metazoa; phylum Chordata; class Ascidiacea; order Stolidobranchia; family Styelidae; genus Styela; species Styela clava. The sequence goes on along the minus strand of NC_135258.1, from coordinate 17,966,808 downwards.
AATTCAAATTATTCTGGGTGTATTTACACAACACGGTATTGTCGTTTGTGCAACACGAGTTTACTGAAGAGTAAAACTAAAACTGATTTTCTTTCAAAATTTGACGATTTGTTGGGAGTAAAACATGTTTATGTTCATGTACACAACCGACTGTAAGCCTTGCCCGTTACACCAACTTACGCTATCGGCCAGGGATTAAGATCAAAAGACCGAAACTGTAGACGAAAATTTACCATAAATGAGGACCATATTATCGTAACCCCCCCACCGTCAACCTTTTCGTAATTTTTCGTATATACCCTCCCGATTGGCATATTCTGCATTTTGAATCAATGTTTAGTTTCATTTAATTGGTCGGGAGACTTTGGTCCTGAGCAGCAATTATAAATTCCTTCGTTGTGGGTTTCAGACCTGAACGTCCAGTCATTCATGCATTTGCTTTTAATTTACATCAATGCACATATTTCAGTGGGATGTTTTTCATGTAATGGTTCATCATGCTAATTTTTAGTCTCTGCTTTTCAATTTATTTCTTATATATACCTACTTGAGTTTGACAGTTTTTGCCATCTTGTTTGCACTTTTTTCTCAGTTGAGAAAATAGCAACACCAATTCTCTTCATAAATTCTTCAGTTTTATTGAAGATTGAGTCAAATTACCTACTCTTATTTTCCCCCGAAATCTTGAACGATACGCATTAGATTAGAGTTAGACGATCTTCTGTTCAAATCAAGTAATTTTTCAGTCCTGCTTGTAACTTTCTTCAATATAAATCAGGCCTCGTCACTTTGCTTTTTATGCAATAAAAACTTCTCAGTGGTCAAGAATACGAAAAACTTTTTTGCGTCCAAAGATTGCGTAAACGTTCATGCGCAATAGTCTATAAGGTGGTGTTAGTTTTCTCTTTTACATCATTAAGATTACGAAAATGAAACTCGACATCGCAACTAATGACTTCCTGAGGCTACGCATACAAGCGACAATTAGACATGTTTACCATTTGAATACTGAGATTTTTGTTTGGTAATGCGATGTGATTATAAAATTATGAAGATTGTTTAGTGGTAAACATAAGTTGAAGAGTAAGTTGGAATTGTTTGGAAAAAACATATTATAATAATTGCGATCTAGCGCAATCATATACAAAAACAATAAGATTAGCTAGATTACATGACGCTCAGAATTTTCAAAGCAAGTTTGTCAAAATTCACTCATAAATCTCCAAAAGCATCGAGACTATATTGTGAAATTTAGATACATATTTTAGACACAAAATATATACATATATACAGTATTCTTTTGCTAAATTTTGATGATGAAGCCGTTGTTGTAAAACAAATAGTTCTTCTACTCAACAACTAATGAATCATTAGTTAGTCAAAATTCATTACTTAGAGATGAATAAAACATCGAAAAAGTTGTTACTTTTATTTTCTTTCGAATCCAAAGGGACGCTATATTCCGTTCGGAATTTTTGTTTCATTTTATTTCATGGAAACACTCTTATATTTCCATATTGTTGAACAATGCGATGTATGATGTTTACATGTGTGGTGATGATTGATTGTTTTGTTGTTACCCACTCCCATGTTTTTGTAAATATTATCTGTTTGTTTCCTGCTGTCGCCGTCATAGCACGTCCTGTATCAACGCTTACATTTGATAGAAGTTTGAACCAGGTCAAGACTATGCAACCGAGTACAACAATGAAAATTATCTACGTTCAATATTTTGGAAGCTAACAGAAGCTAAATTAACTATATTCGATTTTTACCATATAAATCACAATTTGTTAGTTTTGGTTCTGCCACGATCAAGTTGTTATTGACAAAAACTGTTTACAAATTCAATATTCTTTTTTTTCGCAGCGACCTATAATATCAAAACTGAACGATCTGTCAATGAAACGGAAAAAAGTGACATGAGTCCAATATGAACTGTGAAACTATTTGAATATGTGCTCCAATGTATAAGAATTGTTGTGTGTATTTCAGTAAATGCCGTGCTTTAGCATTCAAAATACAACCATTTAGACATGATTGACTGTTTGCAGAATCCGTGTTAAAATGGTGGGACGTGTACGGAGGTAGTGAACGACTATACTTGTTCATTGGGGGAGGTTATATATTTACCTCAAATTGCTCGCTTCTTTCTTGCTCTCGGCTAAAGTACCGAATTCAAGTCTCTTTTTCGTTTTTTACAAGAGGCAAAAAACCATTCATTTTTATAATATATCACAAAATCATAAACACTAAACGGGATAACAAGAAAAAGTAATACTTTAAAAAAAATTACAAATTTTGATATTGAAAGATATTGAAATATCAAGAACCTTTCAGTGCTTGCTGCACGGTTTCATCTCTATTTCACAAACAGCTGTTTGAAATCGTTCGCTTGTTTTCGAATCGTACGTTCCTCTGGCGTATAGGTTTGTTGTACTACGCATATACATCCCCAAATACGGAAACTTTTTTGCGAATTGTCTTTCTGGATACCAAGGTATATTAATCGGTGCCAACTTGAAATCAGAAAGAACCATTCTTTTTGCAATTACAAGAAAAAAGAGAAATGATGAAAACAAGTATGAAACATATATAACAAATGTTTAATTTTAATATATCAAACAGTAGTTTTGTAAGAAATAAGACGGTGTTGTGAAAGTTTAACACCTTATGTATTTACTGAGAAAAATCGGCTTAGAAAGTCGTATGTCTGATAGTGAGATGAAAGGTTTGTAGATAGAACAGATAAAATGAAATACCTAAATCACTCACAATCAAAATACAAATTTATTATCCTTTGGCACACAGATGCCAGGAAGATTTTGTCACATTTTAATACAATTATAAATACAAACATACGCGCATAGTACGCACATGCGCTAACACACATACACACCCGGCACTATGTAGGAGAAAACAGCAAAAGGCATAATCGTAAATATAGCTTATAATTTACTTTGTGCATTAGGTAATTTAATTTACAATCAAATATGTGAGGATAGTTCACCTTCAAATCCTCCGTCATTCCAGTCCATGCCGTAATAGTTTGAGATTCCGGCCGTATGAAATCTTTCAATAAAGATGAAATTTGTATAAAGTGGTCGATGTTATAAACGTTCGCTAATCTTCCATTATTATTCCGACAGCCTTCTCTTGCTTCAGATAATGTTATGTTTGATAAATGACGTAGCAGTCTAAAGCACTTATCACGAAATGGAGTTTTGCAAATTTCTATAAATATGGAAGATATATACTGAGGTAAGTATCACGAAGATGGCACGAGAGGAATCGGACCACATTTATTGTATATTCATTTACATTGCAAATTTTAAACGATTCTCTGCAATTTGATTTATCATTTCATTGATTAAAAAAACTTAAAAAATGAAGGCAATGAAAATCTAAATAGTGCCATCTAAGGGCATATTAAGTAAATGTTATAAAGAATTGACTGTAATTCCAGATGTATTTCAATTAGTACACAGAGACAGAGAGAGACACACAACAGAGTAAAATGTTAGATTTTTAATTACCGGAATAACGTTTAAATAGGCTGCTATAAAAGCTCATGTAAGATAATGTAATTCTGAGTGACTACTTTTTAAAGTTGCTCACTTAAAATTTGAGCAAACTAAAGCACAAACGATGTCTTGCATAGCAAAAATATTTACCAACCATTTAAGGTAGCTTCAGTAACGGGTATGGGGAATTGTGTCTCCTTTGTGGGCTTCAGTAACGGTAAGTTTTTCTGGAAACTTATCAAAATCTTGCTAATTTTTTCTGATTCTGTAAATTAAATTTTCTAAATGAATTGAAAGTTGTTGAGCATCTGTAGAGTTTCACACAACTTATAGATCGCCTTAAGTTTGAATAACTTAATATTTAACTCAATCTAGTGGTCTATATGTTGACTAGATATAGGTCATTTAAATTTAGGCTTATGTATGTGTAAATTTAATATAGCTATCTCACAGAAAGTTAGTATGTACACTAATTTACGTTAACACCAAATGTAATCGCTCACCATTTTCAGTTGCAGCTCTATTCTAGAAAGAATAAAAATATATCATCATTTGTAACTAATATTTCTATGTAAAAATGTACTATAACAACCAAATAGAATATATAAAACTTAATGAAAGACAAAAAAATAATTTAGATAAAATTAAATATTGCCATTTAGGGTTATGACAACAATCCGAACAATTTATTCCACTTGGTATATAATATAGTATATATTGTAAAAAACCTGTTGGATAGGACTGTAGGCTATTTAACTAGATATAAACGTGAGGTTGTAATAGTTCCACACAATATCAGTTTGTACAAAGTTCAATAAATCATAATCGATTTCTCCAAATATAGATATTTTCAGAAAAGCTATATTATTGCTTATAGCATGTTGAGAAAGATTTGTTTCTGCATGTACTCTAAGTAAGTATGCAAAAAAATGTTAATTGTGAGTATAAAACTGTTCAAAATGCATGATTCACGTCTCTTATGCAATCTTAGTACTTTCAACTGGTGACTCAAGTTAAATTCTATCTTGAATCTAAACCAACATTGCATAGCCAAAATATTGATAATTGATTCTATACCTTCCTTCATATGAAAATATTTCCTTCTGATAATACTTACTTGAACCATGAGAATCAGTGACGCAATCGATAGAAAGGCGAAAACGTTGAATGCAAAAAGCAGTTTTTTATTTTTTACTTCAGGGTAGCCACAGGTTCTAAACGATCAATATCTTCGCGGCTTATAACGCAGAGATATTCCATAATATTTGCAAGTAACCTTTCATATTGGTACATTTAGACGGATGGAAAAGGAGCAAAGTGGGAGCTGCTTTGGCAAAAAACGCTATTAAAAACCGTAAAACACAATGGAAAAGGCGCTCGAATTAAAATTTATAGTTTCATTATTTATTAAGAGTACTCAATGTGTGTAGGCTACATCCCAAGACAGCAAGAAACGGTTGCTACGACAAAATAGGACTGTAGGAAATATCTTACGCATTGAAAATTGTATGACATCCGTTCGGGGCTTTGAGCATATTAAAAATTGATATAAATTTTTTCACAAATGTTGAACGTGATATATGTATAATTCTTATAATTGAATTTGTCATTAATAAGTTACCAATTGTTCTTAAGATAAATTCAAAACCACCGAACACGTCACTCCATTTGTTTGCCAATCCCATGGCAAGCACATACATGTTATTCATTTTAAATTTGGGGCTCGCCCTCAGACAGACAATACATGAAATCCAACTAGGCAAGAACAAACTTGTTGTTGGCTAGATAAAAAGATGTAGAATTTGTTGTCCATTTTATAGGTTCCTCGTAATATCCTTCTTCATTCATGATAATTAATTCAATCCTAATCAATTTAATCAACTTTATGTTATACCAACTATTTTTAATAATCAAAATTATGCAGATAAAAAAAGAAGTAGAAAAAAAGTGGGCAATAGAAATACACTTCATTTATTTTTATTAAGTAGTACCTACATAATAAAAATAAAAGTTTAAATGCAATATGACATAATTGCAATTGACAAATATCTCTCACTAATAAATTATTTTTTATTGTCGTTTGGTATTAGACTGAATAATTGTCTTGATATATATAGTATATTATAAGATATAAGTATAGTTCTTATAATTGAATTTGTCGTTAATAAGTTACCAATTGTTCTTAAGATAAATTCAAAACCACCGAACACGTCACTCCATTTGTTTGCCAATCCCATGGTATCCCAAGTACATGTTATTTATTTTAAATTTTGGGTTCGCCCTCCCAGACAAGCAGACAGATAGATATACATGAAATCGAACTAGGCAAGAAAAACTTGTTGTTGGCTACATAAAAAGATGTAGAATTAGTATAAAGTTTCATGTAACACAAAAATATATGTTAATGGAGTTTAAGAATAAAAAATGGGAGAGATGACATAGTACGACATAGCTCTCAAAGTTTCAAATTAAAAAAAATAAATCAAGGACAAAAATTAAAGATCCTTTTACTAAATTTCATGAAATAAAGTTACCGAAAGAAGTCAGAAACTTTCACGTTTTAGAAATTTATTTAAAAAGGGAGACGAGAGAAAATACCTATATTAGAAATACTTTCAGTTCAATAAAATATATCATATATATTGTAAGAATAGAGTTTAGGTTCACATTACAGTTCTTTGAAAATAAATTTCATTTATCGTAAAAATATATCAAGAAAAGATGTCGACAAAAATTTGCATCGGGGTAAGTTATATATATATATATATAATACGGTAGTTAAATAGACATACCGTGCTAAAAAAGCGACAGTTATGTGGACGGAAAAATTGGGTAGACATTTACTTGTCCGCTTAAATATTCCACGTTCCATAATTAAAACGTTTCGCGATTTTTTGCTGAATACTCTTTTTCTCTGATAAAACAGTATCAAAAATGATACGTATGTCGTATGTTCTTTCAATATCTTTGAAATATTTGCATGTTTTCGCCAACTTTGAGGTGACAGTAGTTCTGCTGGTTTAGAATCAACGGGTATAATTCTCGTACATTGAGTGGACATTTTGTTTATGCAAAATCTTTTAATTTTTCGGTATATATATGACTTTACGATTTTTGGAGGGTGGGTTTGATAATTTTGATAGAATAAACAGGCAGAATATGAAGATCGTTCGTTCAGTGTTTTGCAATATAAGCTCAATAAACTGAAAAGGACCTCAATTCACAACTCCGTACTAAAGAGGCTTTGTGTCGCAATAGTAAAACTGTCGGGTTCGCCGAGAACTTTACCACGTTTGCCGTTTTGTTCGCAAGTAACCTGGACGCCGTGAGGGGTTTGGGATCTTCATGAGTGCGTGGTTGCAGCAATTTAGATAGAAAAGAAAGGTTGTGTTTGGAGAAGCGATCCAAGCCTTTAGTGTCAGGTGTTATCAATTACCCAGTGAGTTGAAGTCGAGTCATAATAACTTGAAACAAGGTTTTCAACGTCACCGAGGAATGCTGTTGGAAATCATCACTCATCGGATAAGGTGATTAATCTTAACGATTTTTAATATTAGGGTTACTATATTTTTGGTGTTGATATTTTTCACGTAATCCAGATTATCAAAATATAAACCAGGGCTACTCAACTGGCGGACCGCGGTCCGAATCCGGACCTTTCGAGTATTGGATTTGGACCGCACCTAACTATTTATTTTGGATCATTTGCCCCACTTTTTGAATTTCCTATTATAAAATGACTTTCATAGTTTTGAATATATACGAAAAGAACTATAACACCATAATAAACAATTTTAATTTGCTACTAATCATTAGTCGGTCGAGGAAGTGCCTGTTTAAGGATGCCGAAATATCATTTCTGGAAAGACCTTGCCCAAATAATTTTGAAGTTTTGTTTGCGGAATGCGGACCTTCGATAAAAATAGTTGAGTAGCCCTGATATAGACTACTGATATTGTTATGCTTTTACTGGTCGTAGTTCTGATCTGACCATCAAAATAATGCTACGACTGGGTTTGCGTTTGTAAGAGTGTGTAATTCAGAAGGATTTCTAAATCCAGATGACAATACAAACGAAGATAGCGAAAATTCAATATTTTCTCGAAACAGAAGGAGATACGAGAAGCGAGTGGTTGACGCCACTCAGTATAGGTTTGTATAGCTTGGTATAAAGAAAATTATCTAATACACCGCTTCATATTAGATTAGAATATTTATCTTCGGAAAACAGGTTTGAAGAATTGCATTGCTAGCAATTTTGTTTTGTGATTTGGCACATATCCCTGTGTTATTTTACCATCCTTATCTAGTTATTTACTGGGCTGTATTTTTTGTTCACATGTAGGTGACTCTCCAACGAGATGGCCTACGTTTCAGAACTTGGCAGACGGAAATGCGAGTAGTAATTCGGAGAAAGCTGTGCCAGGAGGTGACTAAAAGAGTTTGCTATGTTTGTTTTTTTATTAAATACGGTATCTCAAAGTGATACCAATGAATGGTAATAAACCAAATCATATTGTCACTTGTAGCCCATCACAAATAGCGCAGCTATCTACGAATAATTGTAGTGCACCGGTTGAGTAATATTGCAATTCCCATTTAAAACATTTTGTTTATTCGATCAATCAAGAGTACCGTAATTCTGAATTGGACCAAAACACTGTGATGATGTTTTGTGACTTATGCATGAATTTTGACCAAATTTTTAGATGAATCAACAGACTATACCGCACCATCTTCAGAATCACTTTCAATAGGCAAGTGATTTCAAAGAAAACCATATATACAAGAAAAGAAAAAGGCTGTAAATCAATTCCAAAAAAGCTTCTAAATAAACGCGAATCAGAAAAGAAACGACAAAAAGAAAAATACCGGCCTTGTATATTTTGCGAGAAGTTTATTTAAGAAGCTTTAAGAGACATTTCTGTATGATCCATAAAGATGAAACGGCAGTAAGCATAATTTTGTCTCTCCTCAACAACTTAATCTAGTGGGCATATTCACATTCGTATACACATACTTAGCATACATTTTTACTTTTTAATTATAAATTTAGAATCCCAAGCATGTTTTTGTATTCTGAGTTGGTGCAAATATTTTATATAAATTGAGCAAAGATTCTAAATTGATATTGGGGTTCAATAATTCCATGTTGATGACATTTGAGTTATAATTGGTTTATGTTTAGCATTTTAATTGACATGGCAAAACTTCGTTTCGCGTTTAGAGGCCTCACTAAATCGTCACAAAATTTAACATTTGGGATATATTGTGTGTAATGTTTCTCGATATTTTTTCAGAATTTCGTGTTTTAATTACATACCTTCTGAAATGGTCGGATGGTTGAAATTTTTTTTGAATGCTTCTTAAAAATATTATAGCCATTCCAAAATATCATTTTGCATTTACGAGACACACTTTCGTAGCTGAGTAGATGACAATTTGGGACATATTTTCTGTATTGTTTCTCGATATAGTTTCAAAATGTTGTCTTATAATATTTGTCACTCTCAAGTCATCGGATAGGACATTTGAGACAAATTTTGAGCAATTTTTCACAACATCAAAATATGATTAGCATTTCAAAATTTTTTATTTTAATCATATTTCACACACGTAAGTGAGACATTTCAGATATATTTTGTGTAAATACTCAATATGATTTCAGAATTTTGTTTCAATAGTTGTATGCCACACTTAGGCGGTCGGATATGTGGACATTTGAGATATACTTTCCGTAATGTATGTCGTTAGGGTTTCAGAGTTTTATTTTAATTTCTCTGTTTGCCATACTTAAATGGCCGGATAGGTGGACATTTGAGATATATATTTTGTGTGATGTTTCTCGTTATGATTTCAGAATTTTCATTTTCATTTTTTTGTATGCCACACTTAGGTGGTCGAATAGGTGGACATTTGAGATATACTTTGTGTAATGTTTCTCAATGTAATGTCATAGTTTTCATTTTGATTGTTTTATGCCACTCTCAAATGGTCGGATAGGTGGATATTTGAAATATACTTTGTTTAATGTTTCTCAATATGATTTCACTTTATCTATTTTACACTTAAAACTGAAAATCCCTTGTTGTTGCAAGATGAAGGGCATTTTAATAGCTTTGTAGAGTAACGCAGAACTATAGAACAATATTAGCTTATTGATAGCTTTTGTTACGATACAGACATTAAGATTTCAAGTCTTCAAAATGGTTATTTTGGTTATGATAGAATATAAATTTAGCTCATTTAGGACTGAGACGTAACAAACGTTTATGGCGATGGCTTAGATTATTTTAGATGCTAAGCATTTAACAACTTACAATTTGTTTCTTCTGCGCTAAAATTAGGCTGCTGTCTGATTGTGTACAACATACATGATGACCTCTTTTCTATCACTGTAATACTATATTCTCCTCCGCTGGAAAGGCAACACAAGAAGTTCTATACACTATAATTTATGTCTTGCCAAGCTCAGCGCTTTCAGTCCATCTGGGAAATCTGTTTGTTAAAATTGCTCACTAAATAATACTGATATTTGAAGATCGCTTCTCTTCGATTTTGACGCTATTCAATCTAATGTAATTATAGCTGGGATATTGTATTACACGTTGTCTCATTGAAACGCTTTCACTGCTATAAAATATATATTACCTTTTGTTAGAAAATTGTTCTGCATAAAACATAGTTTTAATCTACTGATAGAAATAAGCAATAACAGAATGTCTGAATATTCTCGCCATTTTTTCAATCAGAATTTGATTTTATATTTGGATTAAAACTCGACGAATTCTACTGAAACAAGTATTTCAAAAAATCCGTATAGTTGTTTTCCAAAAATGAAGATCTGGTGCGTAAAATGTAATGGTAACAAAATAAGTATGCATTCAGTTTTGTAATTGCAGAATTATCGTTAAGCGAAATTAATTATAATGTCGACCGTGAAATATCTATGCTGTTTCGCTATATTGGCGTTACACATCAAGTTATCATATGGGGATTGCAACATAATGGCAGAGTGTGAAAATGGCTTGCAATGGAAAAGATGGACGAATAGTTACGAACCAGGGAAGCCTGGAAAACAGGTGACTTTTTATAATGTTGATGTTGATCGTTTTTTTAGTTTTTCAATTTAATCCATAAATAAGAAGATGCAAACGAATTTGATATTGAAATACCTCACTTCGTAATATTTAAGTTCGCAATCGGCACGGCATATGAGGTAGTTGTTTATAGAATAGATGATGCTGTAATTCACAGATATTCAAAAGAAAATTAACGGTAAAATATATATTTTCAGGGTGCACCAGGACCACACGGTCCACCTGGTGCTAAGGGTGAACCAGGAGAAACGATTGAGGTCATTCCTGCACCTGAAAAGAACGAAACAACACCCGTAATGCACTTTCTGGGCCATACGGTAACTTGGAACACCGCAAAAACTTTCTGTCACGTTACAGAAAAGAAACTATGTAGAACAAACGAACTGTGTCCCAGCAACCGAGGTGGACGCCATATGATTCACGATGCTATTCCAGGAGATCACTGGGTCCCAGTGCTTGATGGATCAAACAAATGGATGCAAGCTGGAGATTCTAGAGGTAAGTTTGTTTTATAATCAAATTATTTTGTCAGAAATGTTGTTTCAAATATATATACTTGAAGATATTTGCTATTGAAATGCATTAAATTTTAGAAAAAAATTGAAAATAAAATAACTGCATGCGGTGAAGCTTACATTCGTCGTTCGCTCCGAATAGGGCCTTGTACAAGATACACGGCTTTAATGCCATATGGAAGGAACTACTACTATATTGTTGAAGGTTTCAAAATCGTTGAGAGGGAATTCATAATCGAAATATGCAACGTATTACTTAATATGGTGTAATATTTTGCATTTGCCACACGTGAAAAGTAACGTCAAGCAAAATTCATTATTTCGTCATAAATGAAACTATTACAGCAGTTGCTAGCAAGACTGATCATGCAAGTATATCTAGCAATAACTTTATTTCGAAAAATACGGTCAGCTAAGCGTTTCTATTATTCTTTGATACTCAGGGTTTACCTGTCACACACACACTGAAACAGTCGAAGGAATTATGGCGCCATGGGGAACCTCCAACAGTCCAGCTCCTTATAAGGGTTATGTGTATTGTTGTGGAGAGAAATATACAGGTTAATCGAAATATGCTTTTTTGTTTTTCACCTTAATTCGATAAAATAAAGCATGTAGTGTTAATTGTAATAAAAGTACTCTACAATTTCTAAGTAAAAACCAATCCCTTCCTAGCAACTGATGGAGAGTCAGAGAAATGATCCATCTGACTGTAAATCTTCTGAAACCCGATTCTGAAATCGACAAAACCCGAAGTTGAAGTTCGAACCATGATTTTATTCATAGTAACGCTGATCGTACATTTGAATCCATACATTTGCACCGGTATATCCGCGGGTTCAATCTACATGATTGTGCTAAAATCCACGGGTTATGGTAAGCAGGTGCAATTGTCATGGGTTTAAATTACGGGTTCAAATGTACGTCGATTCAAATGTAATGTAATCATAGTAACATTCTTTCATGTACTCCATTGTGTTTGTCTCGATTAGTTTCAGTTGAATTCAACTACTACTCACTCATAAGACGCGACGAATTCGTGCTTAGAATACGATATATATTTCACGACGTGAAATTAGAAGTTATTTACATTTTCCCTGTACGAAAATGTGCTTTACTTTTTTAGTCGCTTGTCCAATCATTTATAAGTAAGTTTTGTTTGGATTTAGTGCTCAAGTATGCTCATTTGAAAACTGCTTTTACCGTGATAGGAGAATTGGCAATTTTGAAAAATGGTCAATAAATTTTTTCAACATTTTCATTTGTGACCCAATCCTAATTATTTCAATGTCAAATTTCATGATTTTAATTACCGCCGCATTCATTAAAAAGGTCCACGATATCAATACATTGGGAAGGCAGCCACATATGATATGTCAAAACAGCATTGTGTAAATCAAGGCAGAAGATTGTGTCATGCAAGTGAAATTTGCAACAACAACGAACCCATATATGGTATCATAGCCCGTGATGCATGGGTTGCTGCGAATGATCGTCATAATGAATGGGTTCAAATTGGCAATGGTGAGTTGATAGATGTTTTGATAAAGCAATAACATTTATATAAATCAAAGCCTCCAATCTGTAGAGGTTCATTTAATTTTTCTGTAAATGGAGATAGAATGTTTGACAAAAATCTACAATAACAAAATGATGATAATATGTTCTAACTTCATATTCCAAAGTGCAGCTCAATTTTAATTTTTAGCAAATACATGTGCTTTGCATGGTGCCCTCCATTCGCCACCCGCTTGGGGAATCAGAACTGATGAAACATTATATGATTTTCTTGGTTTCGTACTCTGTTGTCAAAACTAAAACGAACCGAAGAGACCAAGAATGAAGAAGCCAACGCCAGAATGCTGACTATAAGATCAAAGAAAACAATATTTCTAATCATTCTATGTTGTTTTTACTATTTTTTTGTTCATAAATCTTGTTTTTAAACAAGTATTTTATTATGAAAAGCAGTTGAGGGTAACAAACAATTTGCAGGTATATAAACTTTTATCCTGAGTTTTGGTGTTTGTAAATTTAACCTTACGTGTCAAATAAATAAATGAACACATCAGTGTTCTCAATCGGGTCTTATTTTTATTATTTTGCGCCCCATCTAAACGGCGCCCATAGCATGAGCCATGTCTCCCACACTCTAGATACGCCACTATTCAAAAGACGCCAGGCGAGTTTAAGGAACACTGCAAATGCCGCTGCAAAATCGCTCTCAGGGAAACGTTTTTCGATTTTTTTTCTGAGCCACAGCCATCGGCACCCCGTGGCTACGCCTACGATACACAACTTGATTGTTTTCGGTCGATGACATACCACAACATTAGTACAGATTTTGAACTGTGCTGAATACGGCTCCGTCGCAGATTTGTTGCTAATCTCTACACGATAAGTGAAAATTAATTGATACTTATGGCCACAATTACGAAACCTGATCGCTAGAATTATAAAGATAAATTTTTATAGAAATTTTTTTTTTTTTTGGTAAATACTTTGTAATAGTTCGTACAGGCCGGTGGTCACTTTCTAGTTCATTAGTATTGAAGATGGACGATAGACGAAGATATTGACTTATGTAAATATAGCTGCCGAATTCTGGTGAAAATAATTCGGTTCTATTATCTTTGCACTAATGAACTACCACGGACAATTGTACCCATGCACAAGCATGGGTTTTTGCACCCATAGACCAATGAAATTTTACACCGACGAAAAACAGCTTTAAAAATAATTAAACGCGTTGCAATTTTGAGCCTTGCTGTGCAGTAATAATTAGGGAGTTACGTCATCGAACGCATCAAGCGAAGCATTTGCAACCTACGTATGTGAATTTCTCGGCCACGATTTTATATATATTTATGGTCGTGATGTCGTTTTGCTTAAAGTAAAGTTAGGAATAAAGAAAACACATGATACACAAATACGAATTAATCCACTTACGTATTTGTTGTTGTGATGGAGGTCGTTTATTGGCCGAGCATGCTTAAATACGGACCATGTTGGAATGCATGGAAAATGTTACCCCAGTAAATGCTATTTTGTATTATCCCAGTTTCCCTATATCTACCCTGTAAAGCGTTTCTTGTCCAAATAGACTGTAGATAAGGGAGAAAACAAACCGGATTTGTAATAATTCATTCCAGTATTGATCAAATCACATGTATACCATTAATAGAAGCACAATTAACCATTTTGAGTTTCCGTCATTATTCATTACATTTATACTGTTTGCGCAGGCAGAAGACAGAATCGAATCATATCTAATATTTTCAATTTCATTTCGAGTCCTTCATTGTGTCTTTCGCGCCATCGATTATCTTTCGATAATGCTCACTAGAATACAGTGCCCAGGCGTTTAATATGAAAATCATATGTGCTGGTTTCTGGAAAACCGGCACAAAAAGTTTGGCGGAGGCTTTGACAATACTTGGGTACAAAGTATATGACTATGATTATCAACTGTTCGAATTTACTGAGCTGTGGAATAAGTTATTTGACGGGACAACTACTGACGATGAAATTCGCGAAGAATTAAAGGATGTTGACGCTATCATTGATGGACCTGCAATTGCATTTTGGGAAGACATATCGAGTGCGGTTCCAGAAGCAAAGGTGAATTTGTTTCAAATAAAATTTAATGCGTGATGACCTCTATTTCGATACTTAGATACGCGCATATGGTCGTCTCCGACAAGAAGTGTAGTTTTAAATAAATTTAAATCGTGACATTTATAGGTAATCTTGACGACAAGAGATGAAGATAAATGGTACAATAGTTTACTCGGAATGGTGAATAAAACTCCAGCGATTTTGAGATATTCCTACCCTTTAATATTCTTGACACCAACAGGAAGAAAATTTCTTGGAACTGGTTTGCGAGTCTGTAAGTTAAAGATCTCATATTAATGTATATTTTTCAATAGTATTGCTGTATAATTAAACTAATTTCACAATATAGCATCTTTTAGCCAAATTGGGAATTACTTGCGAAATTTCTGTACTATTTTAAAATGATAAAGCTAGTCTATAGTTCGAATGAAATGTTCTGCTGGTACGATAAATTGCTTATACGTTTAGTTACTGGCGGCTGGCACGCGCACACACTCACATCTGCGCATTTTACAAAACATGATCGCTTTTGAAAATTAATTTAATAAATATATTAGTGGCTAACAATGACAGGAGAGCCACAATGTAATTAGACTCTTAGCCTCAGTGGCTATGAAGGGAATACATTGTCAGACATAGTTCATCGCCCCAGAGATTGAATAATATTCATCTTTAGAGGCATGCTGGTTTTCATTTAAAACGGAAACGTTCGACATCGTCACCTTCACAATATTTGTGAGGGAATCAACAATCAATTGTTTAATTCCTTACAAAGCGGAGTAGATGAATAGGAAATTGTCATCATTCTGTATAGAGTATACTATATCTAACTCTTTTCTAACAAAATGTAGGTCATTTCTTCGTCCGCCTGAAAATGATCTGTAGAAACCTGTAATATGTAGATCTATTTTGTGATGCTGGCATGCCTATTTGAAATCAAATGTTGGGTGAAACAATGGTTTTCATTTGTGATGAATGTATAGAATTTATGTATTAAACGTGGTAAAATGGGCAAAGTAGTCAATACTTCCTTAGCAGATGACTGAGAGCTCTTCATTGCATGTCTTTTCAATACTGGTATTTTATGAGGCTTACTATTTTTTATTATTGTTTGCCGTAGTTTTGTGATCGATTTCATTTCTATAACTCGAGTAGTGTTATAGGCAGTTATATATTTTACATCTAATAATTTATTTCATGTTTAATTATATTCATATTTATTCAGGGTTCTATTGCTTTGGTGGCGGCAGTCCTATGTTTATGACGAAAAATCCAGGTCTACTCAAGCGTAAATTTCGTCAACACAACTGTTACGTTACTTCTTCCGTTCCAAAGGAAAAGCTTCTAGTTCTCAATGTTGGAAGCGGGTGGGAACCATTGTGCAAATTCCTCGGAAAAGATATCCCAGATATTCCATATCCACACAAAAATAAGGACGCCTCACATCATACAACTGAAGGAGGTCCTCAGCACCCTAAAATCAAGCAATTAATGCTAGAGTTCATGCTTGTATTGGGTATATTTGTAATACTCGTTTCTTACATTTTTTACTTTCTATATATTTACATTTGCACATGAAAAAGTTAATTCAAGACTACCGGAAAAGCATGACCGCCCGCACGCACATAAAGAGAGCGGACGCAGGACTAGTTTACATAGTTGGAGTTAATGAAGTGTACTGGGCTCTTTCAGCATTACGACCAGGGCTGGGAAGTTGTATGGAATCACAGCGACTCCAGCTCCAGCCACAATGTACTCAAACTATGGCTCTAGCTCCAGAGCTTTATTTATCCGTTTGCGCAAGGCTTCGGTTCCGGCTCCATAGCCATTGTAGTTTTTAACCACTAGCATGGAAAATCAGTCCGAAATGCAATCCGCAGAAGCTGGACTCAAAAGTGTGATACAAGGGTTTTTCATTTTAAAATTAATATTAGAAAGAGCGATGCTCAAATATATGGACACGAAAATCAAAGAGAAGAAGTAGTCGTCTACCTTATATTTTACAGTACCGGTACCGCCAAAGAACTTCCGACATTCGCGTCGCACGAGAGAAGCTGGAGAACCCTTACAAATAATTTGTATTAATTTTCAAGAGGTCATCACACATAATTTTGAAGTGAAAAACGAATTACATAGAGCCCACAGAAAGTTTAGAAGTAATAGCCTTCTAACGAAAAATACAATCTTTAACCACTGAAAATTTCAAAGCAATTGATGCATTAAGTCAATTGACCCATAGGTCTACTTTGCGTCCAATAAGGATATTTTTTTCATTGGTATGAAGTATTAGAAAATGATTAGAATCTGGAGCTACTGAATGTTCTGTCATATCCAGCTCCATCTAATATGGCAAGCTTGGCTAGAGCTCGACCATATATCGGTTAACCGATACATCGGGTCGATATTACGTGTTTGCCGATATATCATATCGGCAGTAAACCGCCGATATATATCGGCAATATTCGGGCTAGCGCCGGGCTGCGTGCTTCAACGACTCTCGCCCTGCGTAACTGGTTTCCCAATATTTCTCTCGCTCCCATTTTGTGTTAAAAATATGTCTTTCATAATTCCCGGTGGCATATGATTATCCATTATCCATATGACCATTATGCATAGTCATAATTGAAAAGTTATTATCCGGAGTAACATTTAAAACAAGAATATCAGTCGGAGACCGAAGACTTATCGATCAAAATTAATTGCTCACTCTTACTCCATAGCGACACCACGTGTCACATCACTAATTAATTATTAACTCGCTAATTATACGACATAATTCATCCAAAATCAATAGGCTTCTGGTCCGAGATACGATGAATGCACATGCAAATTTGGAGGTAATATAACCATACCATAATATATAACCACCTCAATATAACAGACAGACAATCGAGAATATCGGTCAGAGACCGAAGACTTATCAATCAAAAGTTATCGCTCTTTCTCCATAGTGACACCTTGCGTCCCATCACATCACAGCAGAATGAAATTGTAGGGCCAGAAAAAGGGAGCAAGGGAACAAATTTTGAGAAATAGACACCAAAATAGGCTCTAAGCTTGATTTTAGATACACCTAGCATCGCAGTTTGTTATGTAATGAAATTAATAATTGTAATATTTAGCTGATAGAATTCCCGAGAAATAAATAACAAGCACGGCTTTCAGCAAGTAATTTGCAACTGATAGTGACTAATGAAGTTACTTGCTCACCTAGCATATGGCATCGTATGAATGGCTACTTATGGCTTGTTTTGTTTCACGTTTTTTTGAACATGTTCGTTTGACTTTTGTATGGATTAAGCAATGAATTAAATTTTGAAATACGCGCGTCAACTGATCATAATGTCGCATAATGTTGTAATCCTTCAGAAATGAAATATTTTGTTGGCTAGGAAGACAAATCACTGAAGTTTGATTCTTTTCAATAAAGAAATAAAAACGCTGCCATTCATTTTGTGACGTTTTGTGACTACTTTGAGCTTTCTTAATATACGGCTGATATCTAAAATACTGCAGTGTGTAATCCTAATACCCACACGTATACATAAGATACCGGTATAATTCAATTGTTACGAAATAAACGGACTCAAACTGTGATAATGATGTAACGATAGACGGTATCTAAAACTCAAAAGGTACCACATGAAGTTAAACTATTTCACTCAAGTTCGGCGGGCCATTTTAAATCGTTTTAATCGTTACGCGGGCCGTAATTGGCCCGCAGACTGCGGTTTGGAACCCCTCATCTACACTGCTAAATATGCCATAGTCGTTATTGGACACCTTTAGTGGACATAACGATCGTTTTGTTGTTCTTTGACACTTTTTGGACACCTAATGGAAATATTGAAAAACCGCTTTTCTCTTTGATCACTGGACCGATTGCTTTGAAATTTTTAGTGGTTAAAGATGAAAATTTTTCTCCAGAAGGCTATTACTTTTATTTATTTCAAATATTCTGTTCGCTCTGTGAGATTTGTTTTTGTTTGCTATTTGTTTCACTGCTTCGCTTGGTGTGAATATATTTGTAGACTGTGGTCTAAAGGCACGGTAAACCGTACCGGTACTGTACTGCTTCGCTTGGTGTGAATATATTTGTAGCCTGTGGTATCTGCTGTTATATTACCGTGATAAATCGAATAAGTTGGTTTTGCAAAGAAGAAGCGTCTGGCATTACAGGTAGGAGGGGGAATAGGCAAAAAGACTCATCTCCTCACCCTCATCGGATAGAAATACATCACTCGAACAATCCTTATAAGCGGAAGAAAAAGATGTGTTATGCGAAAAGAAAACAATGACAAAGTATCTCACAATCTTAGAAAAATCTCAAAAGGCATTGTATGAAGTGGCATATTTAATCGCCAAAGATAAAAAAAAAACACATACCATTGGAGAAACGGGGCTCCCGAAGGATGCGAACCAATATGGCGGACATCGGAATGTAATATGTGTACTAGGTTAGGGTTAGGCCATAATTTTAGGTATAAATACTACGGGAGGCTCTTGGCTAATCTTCGAACTGATAATAGGACTAAAATAAGGAAAATTGGAAAAAAATGATCGCCTAACCTGTTACCCATGTTACGTTCCGATGTCCGCCATCTTGGTTCGCATACTTCGGGAGCACCGGAGAAACACTAATCAAAACTATTGCAATGAGTTAAATTATGAATGTAGACAAGGTAACTAAGGAAATGAAAAAATACCAATATCTGTACATACCATTTGCCGACGTATCAGCGAAATGGGTTAAGATATTAGGTGCCAACTGATTAATAGAGTCAAAGGAGGAAAATACTACGTCTGGTTTAGCGCAGTTGATTGTGTTCGTTAGGTATATAAGTTACTCAAGTGCTTGGCGCTTTCTGGAACATGCACTGGTCAAGACATATTCTCAACAGTGGCGACGAGACTACAGAATGAAGGATTATCATGGAAGCGGTGTATTAGCATTTGTACTGATAGGGCTGGGACCATGGCGGGAAAACAAAGGTTTTTTAGCAAGAGTATTACAAATTGCGCCTCATATCAATTTTACGCATTGCATGCACTATAGGAAAAATCTGGCTAGCAAAACATTGGACACACCAGGGTCCGCAAATACGGGGTCGCGACCCAAGTTTGGGTCAATCGGCATAAGTGCAGAGATTGACGTAACAATAAACGTTTTAAATTTAGGTTGATATTAAATTTAAAAATAAAAGTGATGTTATTCAAGTAACGTATTTCTTACTTTTAGCCTACTGCGATTTTGTAGTTGTCAATTTTGAAAACCCGATCTCACATAAATGTAAAAATGCCTGTGAAAGCTTTTTTTGCAAAGGGTATTCAGATAGCAGTATTGCCCAAAAGGTTGCCAAAGTAGCTACCCTATAAATCGCAAAGACTCTTTTCAACCCATTATTGTTTGAAATTTCAATCAATTATAGATGTTATTAGGACATTGTCCGTCTTTTGCGTCACGTTTCTGTGGACCGGTAGTAACCTTTCCGTGGCCCGGCGGTTGCCGACCACTGATTTAGTCATTCAGACAGATTTTCATGGTTGTGAATATTACCTCGTTTTGTCAGTTTTCGCGTTTTATTTGTTAGATTTTAGTTGTGTTTTGGTAAATATAAGTCCTAGACTCGCAAAACCATTCTTGAAATAAGTACCAATAATTTTGCACTGGTAGAGTGTAAAGAGGAAGAATTCAAGAGACCAAAAGTCGGGGAAACATTCGTTACTTAGTTGTTCGCATTGTTATATCCTACTACGTAGACTTCAGGTTCTCAAAGTGCTCTGTACGGAGCCTCAGGAGACACTCAGGGCCTTCGCGAGCTATTTGTTTACTTGAAAACTGTTCTCGACCCGCTGCCCTATTTTCATCTACTTACCTATCCTCGACCCACTGCCCTACCTCCATCTACCTACCTATCCTCGACCTACTGCCCGACTTCCCTCAACTTTCCTATCCTTGACCCACCGCCCTATCTCCCTCAACCTTCCTATCCTCGACCCATTACCCTATCTTCCTGTCCTCGACCCACTGCCCTATCTCCCCAACTTTCCCACCCTCGAACCACCACTCTATCTCCCTCAACCTTTCTCCTCTCGACCGACTGCCATATCACCCTCAACATACCTATCCTCGACCCACTGCCTTATCTGCCACAACTTACCTATCTTTGACCTACGGCGCTAAACTATTTAGTACCTGACATAACGGCGCTTTATTCATACCCGATCGCCACACTGAACTTTACTATCTTCCGACCAACTTCCATCGGTTATACTGGTCGTGTATGCCAATGAGATGATTCAATCGTACGTCGACAAAACATGATTGACGGCATTCGTATATGTAGACTGGAATCTCAAATGGTAAACAATAACCATAGTTGGCAGTTTAAAAATGTGTTACTAATTGGGCTACTGATGGTTTCTTGTTGGGAAGGACAGTTTTCTAAATTTCAACAAGCCGTTTTATGCCCTTGATAATTGGCCATGTCGTGAGTTTTGAGTAAATAAAAAAAGCCTCTTTGTGCCCTTAATTATTGGCCATGACGTGAGTCTTGTGACAATATGATGCTGATCCGGAATAGGCAATAGTGCTCTGGTCCGTATAAAGTCGTTTTCTTCAACATTTTAAAGTAAAAGCGATGCCAAAGATTACGTTCGAACTGCGTCCGAAAAGATAAGCTCAATTTTGAGACTATACGCTGAATTAAAGAGCCGTTGGCAACGCTAGCTACGACAAAACACTTAATGGTTCAAAAATAGATTGGAAGGGATTACACTCACTGAGCGACTTAAATAAACTCACTGAGTGACTTTTCAGCCTTCTCAGTCACGTAAATAAAATTTGTATATAAATCTGAGTAGGATTAAAAAATGCATGATGTGACAGAACATTCGTTGAAAAAGACCAAGCGTGCAATTATTTGATTATTTCCTCATCGTTTTGTCTTGCATGGAAATACATGCGAAATCGAATGAGTTTCTGGAAAGGAACTCAGATATGTCGATATCGAATGGCCTGTTAAATTTTAAAAACGGTGACTCCAAATAGATGCCATCAGTAGCCTAATTAGTAGCACATTTTTAGGCCACTAATTATGGTTATTGATTACCAATTGGGATTCCAGCCTACATTTACGAATGCCGTCAATCATGTTTTGTCGACGTACGATTGAATCCTCTCATTGACATACTCGACCAGTATAACACATGGAAGTTGGTTGCGAGATGGTAAAGTTCATTTTGACAATCGAGGATAGGAAGGTTTGGGGGAAATAGGACAGTGGGTCGAGGATAGGAAGGTTGAGGGAGGTGGAGCAGTTGGCCGAGGCGAAGGAGACAGGGCAGTGGATCGAGAATAAGGAAGTGGGGGGAGATAGGGCAGTGGGTCGAGGATTTGAAATGGGATGACTGTATATTATGTATACCTTCACTGGCTCTAAAGTCTAAATCAGGTCGGCAAACTTTTGTCGTTCGCGGGCCAAAATTAAAAGTTGAAAGTCATTGGCGGGCCGCACGTATTTTTAGAAAGGTTGTTGTTAGGTTATAATATAATTTAGTTTCTCAAAACAAATTCTGTCACGTAAAGAATATAATCGTCAATTAAGCTGTTTTGCTAATATAATTCAGTGAAGCGTCGTGGGCCGGATCCGGCCCGCGGGTCGTAGTTTGCCGACCCCTGATCTAAACCCTTCAATGAAAGTTCCATCATTTTACTGTGTCGGCCGATATTTGGCCCATCACTGCATCTAGAAATCACTAATACATTCATGCATAGACCGAATTCGATATGAAGATATCAAATATAATTGGCTTCATAACTGCAAACTCTCCCTTAACAACGAAACATTGCTAGTAGACGGTTTAACAAGTATTTCCTGGTTGCCGTAGGCGTAGTATATTAGTCACCTCAAAGGCGAGCAACGATGAACACAGTTGAATTGATATGACAAGACAATTCAAATTCTCGGGTCGGCCATGGATTGAATATTTTACGCAACAGAAATCTCGTTATCCGCTGAAAAAGACGTTTTTTAAGAAGTGGTCTAATCGCGATGAGTGTTGCTCGGGAATTTTCTATTCTGAACCCCCTCTCTTTTTAGAAAACCATGGCTGCTGCGCCCTTAGTTATAGATAATGTTATATTTGAATCCCTGCCACATTTCGACACCACCGTCGTCAAATTTCATTAGTGACTGACGTTAATGCTTCTTCACAGGTACAAAATTAACCAAGTCAGTTTTTTAAGTGAACGAATAGCTCGCGGAGCCCTGAGGCTCCGTACGGAGCACTTATAGCAGTGGGGATCAACGCCCGACAAAAAACTCATCTTCTCACCCTCATCGGATAGAAATACATCACTCAAACCATACATATAAGCGGAATAACAGCAAATAATGTATAAAGATTGGTTTCACGTGATTCTTATAAATGATGATTCACGTCCTCAATGTGTTGTTTATTCCAACGAACAAACGTTCCTCATGTTCTTACCAACAAAAGCTTGAAAGCAGCGATATTGAAACGCCATATTAAAGCAAAGCATCCAAAATTCATTAAAAAACCAATATATACATTTTTTCCCGCCTATCAGCGTTTTCATACATACAATACAATTACAGATCAAGGCTAGAGGTAGAAAAATA
Organism: Styela clava; assembly: GCF_964204865.1. Classification (NCBI taxonomy): domain Eukaryota; kingdom Metazoa; phylum Chordata; class Ascidiacea; order Stolidobranchia; family Styelidae; genus Styela; species Styela clava. The sequence continues at coordinate 17,943,406 of NC_135258.1, read as the reverse complement.
TCTTCGAGTTGCCGTCTATCAAATTAAACCTGGATTTGATATGTTGTGGATTATACACAAAGCTTATAATTTGCATTAGTCATAATAAACGCTATTATTCACAATTTTATGTGCTAAGTTTCATCTAATTTTGTGCAGGAAAAATGCTAGTGTCGACAATAGTCTTAAAATCATAACTAATTACATGTTTACTAAATGCTTGGGTCGCGAGAAGTTAGGAAAAAATTTTTTTGGGTCGCGCTAAAAAGTAGTTGCAGACCCCCCTGCGTAACACAGCGCGGTGACACTGAACTAACTCGTAGCTAGGGTTGCCACTTCTGGATACATTTTTTTTCGAATCGAATCTCGAATCAAAACTTTTCGAATCGAATCTTTCCGAATCTGATTCCATTAAGCTTTTTTTTTTATTACATGCGTATGTTTGCCCAAAGTCACAAAAAAGCTCAAATCTAGAAGAAAAAAATTTGAAAATGGAATAGGCTATATAGCAAGGATGATAAGGGTTTTTCAGTGAATAAGCCACACTTATTTTCATCATGATAAAAAAGATGTAGGTCATAGATATCACTAATAAATGCATTGATGAAAAACTTGCTGTTGCAACTTATCTGTGAGTCTTACAATACTGAGTTATTGTGTTATACTTGTATCAGGGCTGAGGCAATTTGATGGAATTCATATGAGAAAATAAGCAGGGAACAGTTGTACTGTTATGTCGTAAACACAGTAACAGCACTGCTTTTCCTTGTCCCACACCAGTATATGTGACCGTGGTATTTCCCTTCTTGTTATATTGAATTAAGGCCGGCCTTATTACCGATTCTTTATCTTCAAAATCTTAGTACAATATTTTATATTTATGCTAGCAGCATAGAGTAATACGACAAAAACATTCTAATTGCATCTGAATTACTATAAATGGGAAATGCTTACAAGAATATGATTGAAGACGATAAAATTAACCACGATTAAATTAAATTCGATAAAAACAATCGTTCATCCGACTACGATTGCGAACAAAAATTTCCATAAATATTAGAGAAAGTATTATTTGTGGCTAACAGCGTTATTGGCTAACTCGGGCTTCATTATTAATGTGGACTACGTTTAATTTCGTAATTCAGAAAGTCCAAATGTGCATAATGGACGCCGCGCTGACGAGCGATAATTGGTTGACGCTTTATCTCGATCGGACATGGTCGCTGGGGCTAAAGTAAGACGACATTCGCACAGTATGCTCGGTCTGGTATGAAATCTGCCACGTGTTGATGTAAAACAGTGCACAAGTTGCCATTCCTCAAGTATTATTTACTCCCACCTGTCCGTTATGACATTTGCTCGAAATAATCCGAAATGTTTTATTCGCTTGTATCGCGCTAACAAATTTAAAAGTAAATACTACTTTTTTTTGTAACAGCTGAAAAAAGACGTGTATGTACTATTACATTATGTCCCCCTGATTTCGTTTATCGCCACTCGAGTGGAAGCCTGACAAACGCAATCAAAATAAATATATATTTTAGGATGAGAAACATGATTGTCAATTAACATTGCCGTCGATGAACTCATTCAGTAATAGTTCTCTTCAAATGTACGCAAAATATTGCTCTCAGAACAAAGTTTAAATTAAATTTCAATCAAAATTAAACATTATCTAGACGTCGGTGGCCGATTCTTTATCCAATCATGCCAGGGCATACAATAACTTAGTCGCAGCGCAGGTGTGCTGTTGAAAATTTTCATCAAAATTGTCACGAATTTTCAGGTATACGATCCATTTAAATTCGCGCATAATGGAAACTTCGGCTATTTAGTGGAAAACTGAACTCGCAGTTTGCTGGTAATTACGCCACACATCATCTCGAGTGATGCGTAAAAGAGTGTGTTGTGTCGAACTTGAAACAAATGACGGCAGACAAGTAAAAAAGTCAATCACGAAAAATTCATTTTCATTTATTTACGTCCCGTAATTTGTTGCTATTTGGAGTGCCGCATAAACGCATTCGGCAGTTTTAACGCCACCGAAAACAACGATTAACAAATGTTCAATGTTTTTCTTTCGATCCCGTAATTTGGTGTTATTTGGAGTGCTGCATAAACGCATTCGGTAGTTTTAACACCGCCGAAAACAACGATTAACACACGTTCAATGTTTTTTTTTTCGGTCCCGTAATTTGGCGTTATTTGGAGTGCCGCATAAACACACTCTGGCAGATTTAAAGCCGCCGAAAACGACGATTTAACAAACGTTCAATGTTTTTTTTTTTCTCTAAATCGCTCTCTTTTTCCGAATCGCGTAAATCTGATTCGAATCGATCCGGAAAAGATGCGATTCGAATCGATCCGATTCGTAAATCCAAAAGTGGCATCCCTACTCGTAGCTGTCAAAAGCTTGAAAATCCATACAAATAAAAGAGATAAAAAAATGAAACTTGGCAGGTGGGTAGAGTTGTGTTTCTTTTAATTAACAACCTTCGAGGGTTTCGCGTTTCTACGTTGAAAGGAGGGGGTGCGCATTTCCAATACGTCGATAATATCTTTGTCAACCAATTTGCGACCAGCGTGTTTTTGTCTGTTTGATTGCTGTGATGTGGTGCTTTGTTTATAATTTGACGAGTTTTGTTCGAAATAATCGTGTTCTTAAAATATATGACGGTCAGAAATGCAATTAGAAGCCCAGTTAGAGAAGTTCTGGTACCATAACACAGGGGTCCGCAACTACGGGGTCGCGACCCAAATTTGGGCGGCGAAACAATTTGAATTTTCCATAAATATGAGCATTGCGTCTGTGTAGCGTATTTATGTATAACAACTTTATAAATATCTGATTATAATATGAATGTTTCCCCGAGTATACACTTCCTTATTTGCTGCCGTAACATTAGCCAATCAGCATAAGTGCAAAATTGAAGTAACAATAAACGTTTCAGAAGCGCTCAGATACTTTTGCCATTCAGACAGTCTTTCGTGGTTGTTGACAAACTGGTTACTAAAGACTCCAAAATACGAGCGGAAGATACAACGGAGAAATTAAGTGAGAACAGAACACTGCATGCACCTCCAGACATCTTTGCGTCTTCAAGCAGTGGGGATAACGCCCGACAAAAGACCCATCTCCTCACCCTCATCGGATAGAAATACATCACTCAAACAATCCTTATAAGCGGAAGAAAAAGAATTGTTATGCGAAAAGAAAACAATGACAAAGTATTTCACAATCTTAGAAAAATCTCAAAAGGCATTGTATGAAGTGGCATATTTAATCGCCAAAGATAAGAAAAAAAAACACATACCATTGGAGAAACACTAATCAAAAGTATTGCAATGAGTTAAGTTATGAATGGAGACAAGGTAACTAAGGAAATGAAAAAATACCAATATCTGTACATGCCATTTGCCGACGTATCAGCGAAATGGGTCAAGATATTAGGTGCCAACTGATTGATAGAGTCAAAGGAGGAAAATAATACGTCTGGTTTAGCGCAGTTGATTGTGTTCGTTAGGTATATAAGTTACTCAAGTGCTTGGCGCTTTCTGGAACATGCACTGGTCAAGACATATTCTCAACAGTGGCGACGAGACTACAGAATGATGGATTATCATGGGAGCGGTGTATTAGTATTTGTACTAATAGGGCTGGGGCCATGACGGGAAAACAAAGGTTTTTTAGCAAGAGTATTACAAATTGCGCATCATATCAATTTTACGCATTGCATTCACTATAGGGAAAATCTGGCTAGCAAAACATTGGACACACCAGGGTCCGCAAATACGGGGTCGCGACCCACGTTTGGGTCAATCGGCATAAGTGCAGAGATTGACGTAACAATAAACGTTTTAAATTTAGGTTGATATTAAATTTAAAAATGAAAGTGATGTTATTCAAGTAACGTATTTCTTACTTTTAGCCTACTGCGATTTTGTAGTTGTCAATTTTGAAAACCCGATTTCACATAAATGTAAAAATGCCTGTAAAAGCTTTTTTTGCAAAGCCGGGGTATTCAGATAGCAGTATTGCCCAAAAGGTTGCCAAAGTAGCTACCCTATAAATCGCAAAGACTCTTTTCAACTCATTATTGTTTGAAATTTCAATCAATAAAAGATGTTATTAGGACATTGTCCGTCTTTTGCGTCACGTTTCTGTGGACCGGTAGTAACCTTTCCGCGGCCCGGCGGTTGCCGACTACTGATTTAGTCATTCAGACAGACTTTCATGGTTGTGAATATAATACTTGAAAACTGTCCTCGACCCGCTGCCCTATTTCCATCTACTTACCTTACCTATCCTCGACCCACTGCCCTACCTCCATCTACCTACCTATCCTCGACCTCCCTCAACTTTCCTATCCTCGACCCACCGCCCTATCTCCCTCAACCTTCCTATCCTCGACCCATTACTCTATCTCCCTATTCTCGACCCACTGCCCTATCTCCCCAACTTTCCTACCCTCGAACCACCACTCTATCTCCCTCAACCTTTCTCTTCTCGACCGACTGCCATATCTCCCTCAACCTACCTATCCTCGACCCACTGCCCCATCTCCCCAACATTCCCACCCTCGAACCACCGCTGTATCTCTCTCAACCTTTCTCTTCTCGACCGACTGCCACATCTCCCTCAACCTACCTATCCTCGATCCACTGCCCTATCTGCCACAACTTACCTATCTTTGAACAACGGCGCTAAACTATTTAGTACCTGACATAACGGCGCTTTATTCACGACCCGATCGCCACACTGAACTTTACTATCTTCCGACCAACTTCCATCGGTTATACTGGTCGTGTATGCCAATGAGATGATTCAATCGTACGTCGCAAAAACATGATTGACGGCATTCGTATATGTAGACTGGAATCTCAAATGGTAAACAATAACCATAGTTGGCAGTTTAAAAATGTTTTACTAATTGGGCTACTGATGGTTTCTTGTTGGGAATGACAGTTTTCTAAATTTTAACAAGCCGTTTTATGCCCTTAATAATTGGCCATGTCGTGAGTTTTGACTAAATAAAAAAAGGCCTACTTGTGCCCTTAATAATTGGCCATGGCGTGAGTCTTGTGACAATATGATGCTGATCCAAAATAGGCAATAGTGCTCTGGTCCGTATAAAGTCGTTTTCTTCAACATTTTAAAGTAAAAGCAATGCCAAAGATTACGTTCGAACTGCCGAAAAGATAAGCTCAATTTTGAGACTATACGCTAATTAAAGAGCCTTTGGCAACGCTAGCTACGACAAAACACTTCATGGTTTAAAAATAGATTGGAAGGGATTACACTCACTGAGCGACTTAAATAAACTCACTGAGTGACTTTTCAGCCTTCTCAGTCACGTAAAAGAAATTTGTATATAAATCTTAGTTGGATTAAAAAATGCATGATATGACAGAACATTCGTTGAAAAAGACCAAGCGTGCAATTATTTGATTATTTCCTCATCGTTTTGCCTTGCACGGAAATACATGCGAAATCGAATGAGTTTCTGGAAGGGAACTCAGATATGTCGATATCGAATGGCCTGTTAAATTTTAAAAACGGCAATTGTTACTGGACGGCAATAAAACAAAAACGTCCATTTGGCTCCTGTCAGTTGCAAGTCGGATTATACGTTTCCGTTTTGTTTGGCTGTTGAAAATGGTTATTTCGTATTGTTCCGTTGGTTGTACGTATAGTATAGACAACGAAATGGATATTCAGTTATATTCCACTGATTTCAAAAGATCCGGAAAGTCGCGCAATGTGGATATCATCTAATGCCTATTGGCAGAACTGCTTGGTCTCAAGTCCAGAAGCCATCTTACCTGTGTTTCACTGTTTGCGGACAGCACTTCGTTGATGGTGAGTGATAATGTGGTGATAGTGTGCCGTTATCAATTTCTTTAAATATTCACAAGCTCCCTCATTTCAATGGAAAGCAGATGACAAACTACTGTTATTAGTAGGCCTAGGCGTGGGCCTACTTGCAGTTGCAGACTTGACTTGTGTAAGACAGTAAGGAATTAATAATCAATTGCTATTACCAAGTGTGAAAGGTTGAATAGATAACTAAAGTTTAACACCAGTGGTCATGCAAAAAATAACCAGAATTCAATTGAATTCGCCATCTAGGAATACGCTCGCCACCGCATCTCTGATCACCCCCGTAGTTTCACAGGTTTCAATCTCAGAGAGGATTGCAGCTCTACTCCCACATGACCTCTGATCGGTTACGACCATTCCCCACCATCCAAGTCCATGCTTCTGAAAATTGTCATTGGTAAAAAAGATATGCTACCCGGAATCAGATTCATTTACGACTAGTGGCTGTGGTGGGATATGGACCTAAATTTCATTAAGTTGCAACAAGACCACAGTGGCACAAGACCTCAGCTTGCGTGACTTGATAATACATCCTCAGCATCCATTTATTGATGCTTATCGTAATGACAAAGTAACTTGTGATTACTGTGGATTGGAGGAGATAAAGTGTCCATTGTGCTTTAACGAAAGATTGTGCTTTAACGAAAGCAACTCCAAGACGACCCTATCAAGAAAAAAAATTGTTTCGGTGGGTCTGATAGTGAAGGTTTCAGTCTAAAGTTGGACACCGATACTACAACCAGATACAGTTGCCAATGAAACTTAGCGAGGCGGAATATTGCGACTTTGTGATCTGAAAGGAAATTCTGATGGGTAGTCGGCTAGCCGCAACCTTAAGAATCTATATTTTTATTTGAGAGGGGTGTAACCCAAGCTAATTTGCAAATGGTATTCATGGTACCAAATATATCACACACTTTACAGTAATTATAAATTATATTTGAAAAATAAAGCACATCAAAAATGTATTTTTGAAAAAACAATTGGTTTTATCTGCAGATACTAGGTTGATATTGAGATTGACCATTTCAATGCTGAATTTTCTTTAGTCAAAAGGCACACTTGATTCGCAAAGATTTGTGAATGCGCACAGTACACCAATTTGTCTAATGTTTTGATTCCATAGGCAGGAGGTTGTGGATCGGTGCTGCTCATGATGGGATATTACGTGTTTCAAATGAATCCATCGTGCTCAGATTCGACTGTTTTCAAGGTCTGAAGGCTCCAACAGCCTTATTTTATGGGTACACAAGAGAATTTTCAGTGTGGCATGCATGGGTCAGTTGGAGTCACTAACCTCAAAATATCTATAAGCAAGGATAAGATAACCTGGAAGTAACATTCCATAATTTATAGTCAAAAATGTATCTTCCTCCACAGCCCTTTCAAATGAAAGATATGATGCCTCGGGGGTAATTTCTATCAAATATTTTACAGTATTATGGTTCTAGGCGGCTTTTTTTTATAGTGTGGTAGGTCTAGTCGAAAGGCACATTAAATGTTTATTCTAACAACTGCAAATTAATATCGCAACGCATACAAGTTAACCGAATTTGTTGAAATGGTCCTGCCTTTTGCCTTTCTTCAAAATCCCCCTTTTTCTAACTATTCTCTTCCTCTCTGGGGATGGCGAAAATTCAAATATCGATGGGACATATAAGCAGCTGATAATGGGTTATCTTCCCTTTAACAGAATTTGTTGAAATGGTTTTGCCTTTCTTCAAAATCCCCCTTTTTCTAACTATTCTCTTCCTCTCTGGGGATGGCGAAAATTCAAATATCGATGGGACACATAAGCAGCTGATAATGGGTTATCTTCCCTTTTTCCTGAAAATAAATTAAACACTAATCATCATTTGACAGTGCCAAGTTTGTGTATGAGATCAGTAATAAATTACTTGCTAACTAACAAAACAATCAGACAACACCTTCAAAACGCAACTATGCCTACCAATGTGGGTAGTTTTTAGGATAGAATTTATCTGTGGTTGGGGACAGATTGCAAGGTGCAACATCGTACGATTACCATTCTATGTTGGGATTAGTTAGCCAGTTATTTGTTTTAGAAGGTTCCAATACATTTGAACCCACGTACATTTGAACCCATGACAATTGCACCTGTATGCTATTGCACCTATGGAATTTTTTTTGTTTCACGGATAGTTAAACCCATACTAACCCTAACCCGTGGGTTTTAGCACCCGCATATAGATTGAACTCGTGGATATACGCATGGGTTCAAATGTACGTGGGTTCAAATGTACGGTCACCGTTTTAGAAGCATGGACTTTTAATGTGGGGGATGTCGTAATCGACCAGCGGTCGTGTGAACCACCCTCAGTGGGAGGAGAGCTGCAATCCCCTCGCACATAACTATCCCCGCATGGGATTGGAACCTGTGAAACTCCCAGGGGGATCAGAGATGCGGTGGCGAGCGTATTCTTAGATGGAGAATTCAATTGAATTCTGGTTATTTTTTGCATTAGCACTGGCGTTAAACTTTAGTTATCTATTCAACTTTTCACACTTACTAATAGATTACCTGCTAACTAGGGAAACAATACCTTATGGCAATTATTGATTAATACGCGCGGCGGTGTGGCTCAACGGGCTAAGCGTTAGGAATACGCTCGCCACCGCACCTCTAATTACTCTGCGTGGGTTCGCAGGTTCGAATCCCATGCAGGGATGGTCATGTGCGAGAGGATTGCTGGACTCCTCGCCGTCGTTGGGTGGTTCACGTAACCGCTGGTCGGTTACGGCTTCCTCCACCACCAAGTCCATGCTTCCGAAAACAAACAATATATAACTAATCCCATACCCGACTTGGAATGGTAACCGGACGAGAGGCCGTGGTTCGCCATATGAATAGGCCGTCTTATCGGCTTTCCTCTCCCCGGGATAAATATGTAAATCCTAATCCTACCTTACACTAGTCAAGTATGCAAGTAGGCCTACCAATAACAGTAGTTTGTCATCTGCTTTCCATTGGAATGAGGGAGCTTATGAATATTTAAAAAATTGATAACGGCACATTATGACTCACCATCAACGAAGTGGTGTCCGCAAACAGTGAAACACAAGTGAGATGGCTTCTGGACTTGACACCAAGCAGTCCTGCCAATAGATGATATCCACATTGTGCGACGTTCGGAACTTTTGAAAACAGTGGAATATAACTGAAGATCCATTTCGTTGTCTATACTATACGTAAAGCCAACGGAACAATACGAAATAACCATTTTCAACAGCCAAATAAAACGGAAACGTATAATCCGACTTGCAACTGACAGGAGCCAAATGGACGTTTTTGTTTTATTGCCGTCCAGTAACAAAGTCACGTGACCCGTGCAAGTCCTCTATACCTTCACTGGCTCTAAAGTCTAAATCAGGTCGGCAAACTTTTGTCGTTCGCGGGCCAAAATTAAAAGTTGCAAGTCATTGGCGGGCCGCACGTATTTTTAGAAAGGTTGTTGTTAGGTTATAATATAATTTAGTTTCTCAAAATAAATTCTGTCACGTGAAGAATATAATCGTCAATTAAGCTGTTTTGCTAATATAATTCAGTCAAGCGTCGTGGGCCGGATCCGGCCCGCGGGCCGTAGTTTGCCGACCCCTGATCTAAATCCTTCAATGAAAGTTCCATCATTTTACTGTGTCGGCGGATATTTGTCCCATCACTGCATCTAGAAATCACTAATACATTCATGCATAGACCAAATTCGATATGAAGATATCAAATATAATTGGCTTCATAACTGCAAACTCTCCCTTAACAACGAAACATTGCGATAATCCTACGTGCTGAAAGAGCAACTAAATAATACGATTTCAATCCATTCATTACTAGTAAACGGTTTAACAAGTATTTCCTGGTTGCCGTAGGCGTAGTATATTAGTCACCTCAAAGGCGAGCAACGATGAACACAATTGAATTGATATGACAAGACATTTTAAATTCTCGGGTCGGCCATGGATTGAATATTTTACGCAACAGAAATCTCGTTATCCGCTGAAAAAGACGTTTTTTAAGAAGTGGTCTAATCGCGATGAGTGTTGCTCGGGAATTTTCTATTCTGAACCCCCTTTCTTTTTAGAAAACCATGGCTGCTTCGCCCTTAGTTATAGATAATGTTATATTTGAATCCCTACCACATTTCGACACCACCGTCGTCAAATTTCATTAGTGACTGACGTTAATGCTTCTTCACAGGTACAAAATTAACCAAGTCAGTTTTTTAAGTGAATGAATAGCTCGCGGAGCCCTGAGGCTCCGTACGGAGCACTTATAGCAGTGGGGATCAACGCCCGACAAAAGACTCATCTTCTCACCCTCATCGGATAGAAATACATCTCTCAAACCATACATATAAGCGGAATAACAGCGAATAATGTATAAAGATTGGTTTCACGTGATTCTTATAAATGATCATTCACGTCCTCAATGTGTTGTTTGTTCCAACCAACAAACGTTCCTCATGTTCTTACCAACAAAAGCTTGAAAGCAGCGATATTGAAACGCCATCTTAAAGCAAAGCATCCAAAATTCATTAAAAAACCAATATATACATTTTTTCCCGCCTATCAGCGTTTTCATACATACAATACAATTACAGACCAAGGCTAGAGGTAGAAAAATATCTTCGAGTTGCCGTCTATCAAATTAAACCTCGATTTGATATGTTGTGGATTATACACAAAGCTTTTGCATTAGTCATAATAAACGCTATTATTCACAATTTTATGTGCTAAGTTTCATCTAATTTTGTGCAGGAAAAATGCTAGTGTCGACAATAGTCCTAAAATCGATAACTAATTACATGTTTACTAAATGCTTGGGTCGCGAGAAGTTAGGAAAATTTTTTTTTTGGGTCGTGCTAAAAAGTAGTTGCAGACCCCCCTGCCGTAACACAGCGCGGTGACACCGAACTAACTCGTAGCTGTCAAAAGCTTGAAAATCCATACAAATAAAAGAGATAAAAAGATGAAACTTGGCAGGTGGGTAGAGTTGTGTTTCTTTTAATTAACAACCTTTGAAGATTTCGCGTTTCTACGTTGAAAGGTGGGGGTGCGCATTTCCAATACGTCGATAATATCTTTGTCAACCAATTTGCGACCACCGTGTTTTTGTCTGTTTGATTGCTGTGATGTGGTGCTTTGTTTATAATTTGACGAGTTTTGTTCGAAATAATCGTGTTTTTAAAATATATGACGGTCAGAAATGCAATTAGAAGCCCAGATAGAGAAGTTCTGGTACCATAACACAGGGGTCCGCAACTACGGGGTCGCGACCCAAATTTGGGCGGCGAAACAATTTGAATTTTCCATAAATATGAGCATTGCGTCTGTGTAGCGTATTTATGTATAACAACTTTATAAATATCTGATTATAATATGAATGTTTCCCCGAGTATACACTTCCTTATTCGCTGCCCTAACATTTGCCAATCAGCATAAGTGCAAAATTGAAGTAACATTAAACGTTTCAGAAGCGCTCAGATACTTTTGCCATTCAGACAGTCTTTCGTGGTTGTTGACAAACTGGTTACTAAAGACTCCAAAATACGAGCGGAAGATACAACGGAGAAATTAAGTGAGAACAGAACACCGCATGCACCCCCAGACATCTTTGCGTCTTCAAGCAGTGGGGATAACGCCCGACAAAAGACTCATCTCCTCACCCTCATCGGATAGAAATACATCACTCAAACAATCCTTATAAGCGGAAGAAAAAGAATTGTTATTCGAAAAGAAAACAATGACAAAGTATCTCACAATCTTAGAAAAATCTCAAAAGGCATTGTATGAAGTGGCATATTTAATCGCCAAAGATAAAAAAAAAACACATACCATTGGAGAAACACTAATCAAAACTATTGCAATGAGTTAAATTATGAATGGAGACAAGGTAACTAAGAAAATGAAAAAATACCAATATCTGTACATACCATTTGCCGACGTATCAGCGAGATGGGTTAAGATATTAGGTGCCAACTGATTGATAGAGTCAAAGGAGGAAAATACTACGTCTGGTTTAGCGCAGTTGATTGTGTTCGTTAGGTATATAAGTTACTCAAGTGCTTGGCGCTTTCTGGAACATGCACTGGTCAAGACATATTCTCAACAGTGGCGACGAGACTACAAAATGATGGATTATCATGGGAGCGGTGTATTAGTATTTGTACTGATAGGGCTGGGGCCATGGCGGGAAAACAAAGGTTTTTTAGATTATTACAAATTGCGCCTCATATCAATTTTACGCATTGCATTCACTATAGGGAAAATCTGGCTAGCAAAACATTGGACACACCAGGGTCCGCAAATACGGGGTCGCGACCCAAGTTTGGGTCAATCGGCATAAGTGCAGAGATTGACGTAACAATAAACGTTTTAAATTTAGGTTGATATTGAATTTAAATATAAAAGTGATGTTATTCAAGTAACGTATTTCTTACTTTTAGCCTACTGCGATTTTGTAGTTGTCAATTTTGAAAACCCGATCTCACATAAATGTAAAAATGCCTGTGAAAGCTTTTTTTGCAAAGGGTATTCAGATAGCAGTATTGCCCAAAAGGTTGCCAAAGTAGCTACCCTATAAATCGCAAAGACTCTTTTCAACTCATTATTGTTTGAAATTTCAAACAATTAAAGATGTTATTAGGACATTGTCCGTCTTTTGCGTCACGTTTCTGTGGACCGGTAGTAACCTTTCCGCGGCCCGGCGGTTGCCTTCCACTGATTTAGTCATTCAGACAGATTTTCATGGTTGTGAATATTACCTCGTTTTGTCAGTTTTCGCGTGTTATTTGTTAGATTTTAGTTGTGTTTTGGTAAATACAAGTCCTAGACTCGCAAAACCATTCTTCAAATAAGTACCAATAATTTTGCAATGGTAGAGTGTAAAGAGGAAGAATTCAAGAGACCAAAAGTCGGGGAAACATCCGTTACTTAGTTGTTCGCATTGTTATATCCTACTACGTAGACTTCAGGTTCTCAAAGTGCTCTGTACGGAGCCTCAGGAGACACTTAGGGCCTTCGCGAGCTATTCGTTTACTTGAAAACTGTCCTCGACCCGCTGCCCTGTTTTCATCTACTTTCCTATCCTCGACCCACTGCCCTACCTCCATCTACCTACCTATCCTCGACCTACTGCCCGACCTCCCTCAACTTTCCTATCCTCGACCCACCGCCCTATCTCCCTCAACCTTCTTATCCCCGACCCATTACTTTATCTCCCTATCCTTGACCCACTGCCCTATCTCCCAAACTTTCCCACCCTCGAACCACCACTCTATCTCCCTCAACCTTTCTCTTCTCGACCGACTGCCATATCTCCCTCAACCTACCTATCCTCGACCCACTGCCCTATCTGCCACAACTTACCCATCTTTGACCTACGGCGCTAAACTATTTAGTACCTGACATAACGGCGCTTTATTCACGACCCGATCGCCACACTGAACTTTACTATCTTCCGACCAACTTCCATCGGTTATACTGGCCGTGTATGCCAATGAGATGATTCAATCGTACGTCGACAAAACATGATTGACGGCATTCGTATATGTAGACTGGAATCTCAAATGGTAAACAATAACCATAGTTGGCAGTTTAAAAATGTGTTACTAATTGGGCTACTGATGGTTTCTTGTTGGAAATGACAGTTTTCTAAATTTTAACAAGCCGTTTTATGCCCTTAATAATTGACATGTCGTGAGTTTTGATTAAATAAAAAAAGCCTCTTTGTGCCCTTAATAATTGGCCATGTGGTGAGTCTTGTGGCAATATGATGCTGATCCGAAATAGGCAATAGTGCTCTGGTCCGTATAAAGTCGTTTTCTTCAACATTTTAAAGTAAGAGCGATGCCAAAGATTACGTTCGAACTGCGTCCGAAAAGATAAGCTCAATTTTGAGACTATACGCCGAATTAAAGAGCCGTTGGCAACGCTAGCTACGACAAAACACTTCATGGTTTAAAAATAGATTGGAAGGGATTACACTCACTGAGCGTTAGTGAGTGACTGACGTTAATGCTTCTTCACAGGTACAAAATTAACCAAGTCAGTTTTTTAAGTGAATGAATAGCTCGCGGAGCCCTGAGGCTCCGTACGGAGCACTTATAGCAGTGGGGATCAACGCCCGACAAAAGACTCATCTTCTCACCCTCATCGGATAGAAATACATCTCTCAAACCATACATATAAGCGGAATAACAGCGAATAATGTATAAAGATTGGTTTCACGTGATTCTTATAAATGATCATTCACGTCCTCAATGTGTTGTTTGTTCCAACGAACAAACGTTCCTCATGTTCTTACCAACAAAAGCTTGAAAGCAGCGATATTGAAACGCCATCTTAAAGCAAAGCATCCAAAATTCATTATAAAACCAATATATACATTTTTCCCCGCCTATCAGCGTTTTCATACATACAATACAATTACAGACCAAGGCTAGAGGTAGAAAAATATCTTCGAGTTGCCGTCTATCAAATTAAACCTCGATTTGATATGTTGTGGATTATACACAAAGCTTTTGCATTAGTCATAATAAACGCTATTATTCACAATTTTATGTGCTAAGTTTCATCTAATTTTGTGCAGGAAAAATGCTAGTGTCGACAATAGTCCTAAAATCGATAACTAATTACATGTTTACTAAATGCTTGGGTCGCGAGAAGTTAGGAAAATTTTTTTTTTGGGTCGTGCTAAAAAGTAGTTGCAGACCCCCCTGCCGTAACACAGCGCGGTGACACCGAACTAACTCGTAGCTGTCAAAAGCTTGAAAATCCATACAAATAAAAGAGATAAAAAGATGAAACTTGGCAGGTGGGTAGAGTTGTGTTTCTTTTAATTAACAACCTTTGAAGATTTCGCGTTTCTACGTTGAAAGGTGGGGGTGCGCATTTCCAATACGTCGATAATATCTTTGTCAACCAATTTGCGACCACCGTGTTTTTGTCTGTTTGATTGCTGTGATGTGGTGCTTTGTTTATAATTTGACGAGTTTTGTTCGAAATAATCGTGTTTTTAAAATATATGACGGTCAGAAATGCAATTAGAAGCCCAGATAGAGAAGTTCTGGTACCGTAACACAGGGGTCCGCAACTACGGGGTCGCGACCCAAATTTGGGCGGCGAAACAATTTGAATTTTCCATAAATATGAGCATTGCGTCTGTGTAGCGTATTTATGTATAACAACTTTATAAATATCTGATTATAATATGAATGTTTCCCCGAGTATACACTTCCTTATTCGCTGCCCTAACATTTGCCAATCAGCATAAGTGCAAAATTGAAGTAACATTAAACGTTTCAGAAGCGCTCAGATACTTTTGCCATTCAGACAGTCTTTCGTGGTTGTTGACAAACTGGTTACTAAAGACTCCAAAATACGAGCGGAAGATACAACGGAGAAATTAAGTGAGAACAGAACACCGCATGCACCCCCAGACATCTTTGCGTCTTCAAGCAGTGGGGATAACGCCCGACAAAAGACTCATCTCCTCACCCTCATCGGATAGAAATACATCACTCAAACAATCCTTATAAGCGGAAGAAAAAGAATTGTTATTCGAAAAGAAAACAATGACAAAGTATCTCACAATCTTAGAAAAATCTCAAAAGGCATTGTATGAAGTGGCATATTTAATCGCCAAAGATAAAAAAAAAAACACATACCATTGGAGAAACACTAATCAAAACTATTGCAATGAGTTAAATTATGAATGGAGACAAGGTAACTAAGGAAATGAAAAAATACCAATATCTGTACATACCATTTGCCGACGTATCAGCGAGATGGGTTAAGATATTAGGTGCCAACTGATTGATAGAGTCAAAGGAGGAAAATACTACGTCTGGTTTAGCGCAGTTGATTGTGTTCGTTAGGTATATAAGTTACTCAAGTGCTTGGCGCTTTCTGGAACATGCACTGGTCAAGACATATTCTCAACAGTGGCGACGAGACTACAAAATGATGGATTATCATGGGAGCGGTGTATTAGTATTTGTACTGATAGGGCTGGGGCCATGGCGGGAAAACAAAGGTTTTTTAGATTATTACAAATTGCGCCTCATATCAATTTTACGCATTGCATTCACTATAGGGAAAATCTGGCTAGCAAAACATTGGACACACCAGGGTCCGCAAATACGGGGTCGCGACCCAAGTTTGGGTCAATCGGCATAAGTGCAGAGATTGACGTAACAATAAACGTTTTAAATTTAGGTTGATATTAAATTCAAAAATAAAAGTGATGTTATTCAAGTAACGTATTTCTTACTTTTAGCCTACTGCGATTTTGTAGTTGTCAATTTTGAAAACCCGATCTCACATAAATGTAAAAATGCCTGTGAAAGCTTTTTTTGCAAAGGGTATTCAGATAGCAGTATTGCCCAAAAGGTTGCCAAAGTAGCTACCCTATAAATCGCAAAGACTCTTTTCAACTCATTATTGTTTGAAATTTCAAACAATTAAAGATGTTATTAGGACATTGTCCGTCTTTTGCGTCACGTTTCTGTGGACCGGTAGTAACCTTTCCGCGGCCCGGCGGTTGCCTTCCACTGATTTAGTCATTCAGACAGATTTTCATGGTTGTGAATATTACCTCGTTTTGTCAGTTTTCGCGTGTTATTTGTTAGATTTTAGTTGTGTTTTGGTAAATACAAGTCCTAGACTCGCAAAACCATTCTTCAAATAAGTACCAATAATTTTGCAATGGTAGAGTGTAAAGAGGAAGAATTCAAGAGACCAAAAGTCGGGGAAACATCCGTTACTTAGTTGTTCGCATTGTTATATCCTACTACGTAGACTTCAGGTTCTCAAAGTGCTCTGTACGGAGCCTCAGGAGACACTTAGGGCCTTCGCGAGCTATTCGTTTACTTGAAAACTGTCCTCGACCCGCTGCCCTGTTTTCATCTACTTACCTATCCTCGACCCACTGCCCTACCTCCATCTACCTACCTATCCTCGACCTACTGCCCGACCTCCCTCAACTTTCCTATCCTCGACCCACCGCCCTATCTCCCTCAACCTTCCTAACCCCGACCCATTACTTTATCTCCCTATCCTTGACCCACTGCCCTATCTCCCAAACTTTCCCACCCTCGAACCACCACTCTATCTCCCTCAACCTTTCTCTTCTCGACCGACTGCCATATCTCCCTCAACCTACCTATCCTCGACCCACTGCCCTATCTGCCACAACTGACCCATCTTTGACCTACGGCGCTAAACTATTTAGTACCTGACATAACGGCGCTCTATTCACGACCCGATCGCCACACTGAACTTTACTATCTTCCGACCAACTTCCATCGGTTATACTGGCCGTGTATGCCAATGAGATGATTCAATCGTACGTCGACAAAACATGATTGACGGCATTCGTATATGTAGACTGGAATCTCAAATGGTAAACAATAACCATAGTTGGCAGTTTAAAAATGTGTTACTAATTGGGCTACTGATGGTTTCTTGTTGGAAATGACAGTTTTCTAAATTTTAACAAGCCGTTTTATGCCCTTAATAATTGACATGTCGTGAGTTTTGATTAAATAAAAAAAGCCTCTTTGTGCCCTTAATAATTGGCCATGTGGTGAGTCTTGTGGCAATATGATGCTGATCCGAAATAGGCAATAGTGCTCTGGTCCGTATAAAGTCGTTTTCTTCAACATTTTAAAGTAAGAGCGATGCCAAAGATTACGTTCGAACTGCGTCCGAAAAGATAAGCTCAATTTTGAGACTATACGCCGAATTAAAGAGCCGTTGGCAACGCTAGCTACGACAAAACACTTCATGGTTTAAAAATAGATTGGAAGGGATTACACTCACTGAGCGACCTAAATAAACTCACTGAGTGACTTTTCAGCCTTCTCAGTCACGTAAAAGAAATTTGTATATAAATCTGAGTAGGATTAAAAAATGCATGATATGACAGAACATTCGTTGAAAAAGACCAAGCGTGCAATTATTTGATTATTTCCTCATCGTTTTGCCTTGCTCGGAAATACATGCGAAATCGAATGAGTTTCTGGAAAGGAACTCAGATATGTCGATATCGAATGGCCTGTTAAATTTTAAAAACGGTGACTCCAAACCCGATGCCATCAGTAGCCTAATTAGTAGCACATTTTTAAGCCACTAATTATGGTTATTGATTACCAATTGGGATTCCAGCCTACATTTACGGATGCCGTCAAACATGTTTTGTCGACGTACGATTGAATCCTCTCATTGACATACTCGACCAGTATAACACATGGAAGTTGGTCGCGAGATGGTAAAGTTCATTTTGACAATCGAGGATAGGAAGGTTTGGGGGAAATAAGACAGTGGGTCGAGGATAGGAAGGTTGAGGGAGGTGGAGCAGTTGGCCGAGGCGAAGGAGACAGGGCAGTGGATCGAGAATAAGGAAGTGGAGGGTGATAGGGCAGTGGGTCGAGGATTTGAAATGGGATGACTGTATATTATGTATACCTTAACTGGCTCTAAAGTCTAAATCAGGTCGGCAAACTTTTGTCGTTCGCGGGCCAAAATTAAAAGTTGCAAGTCATTGGCGGGCCGCACGTATTTTTAAAAAGGACGTTGTTAGGTTATAATATAATGTAGTTTCTCGAAACAAATTCTGTCATGTAAAGAATATAATCGTCAATTAAGCTGTTTTGCTAATATAATTTAGTGAAGCGTCGTAGGCCGGATCCGGCCCGCGGGTCGTAGTTTGCCGACCCCTGATCTAAACCCTTCAATGAAAGTTCCATCATTTTACTGTGTCGGCCGATATTTGGCCCATCACTGCATCTAGAAATCACTAATACATTCATGCATAGACCGAATTCAATATGAAGATATCAAATATAAATGGCTTCATAACTGCAAACTCTCCCTTAACAACGAAACATTGCTAGTAGACGGTTTAACAAGTATTTCCTGATTTCCGTAGGCGTAGTATATTAGTCACCTCAAAGGCGAGCAACGATGAACACAATTGAATTGATATGACAAGACATTTTAAATTCTCTGGTCGGCCATGGATTGAATATTTTACGCAACAGAAATCTCGTTATCCGCTGAAAAAGACGTTTTTTAAGAAGTGTTCATATCGCGATGAGTGTTGCTCGGGAATTTTCTATTCTGAACCCCCTTTCTTTTTAGAAAACCATGGCTGCTGCGCCCTTAGTTATAGATAATGTTATATTTGAATCCCTACCACATTTCGACACCACCGTCGTCAAATTTCATTAGTGACTGACGTTAATGCTTCTTCACAGGTACAAAATTAACCAAGTCAGTTTTTTAAGTGAACGAATAGCTCGCGGAGCCCTGAGGCTCCGTACGGAGCACTTATAGCAGTGGGATCAACGCCCGACAAAAGACTCATCTTCTCACCCTCATCGGATAGAAATACATCACTCAAACCATACATATAAGCGGAATAACAGCGAATAATGTATAAAGATTGGTTTCACGTGATTCTTATAAATGATGATTCACGTCCTCAATGTGTTGTTTGTTCCAACGAACAAACGTTCCTCATGTTCTTACCAACAAAAGCTTGAAAGCAGCGATATTGAAACGCCATCTTGGAGCAAAGCATCCAAAATTCATTAAAAAACCAATACATTTTTTCCCGCCTATCAGCGTTTTCATACATACAATACAATTACAGATCAAGGCTAGAGGTAGAAAAATATCTTCGAGTTGCCGTCTATCAAATTAAACCTCGATTTGATATGTTGTGGATTATACACAAAGCTTATAATTTGCATTAGTCATAATAAACGCTATTATTCACAATTTTATGTGCTAAGTTTCATCTAATTTTGTGCAGGAAAAATGCTAGTGTCGACAATAGTCTTAAAATCGATAACTAATTACATGTTTACCAAATGCTTGGGTCGCGAGAAGTTAGGAAATTTTTTTTTTGGGTCGCGCTAAAAAGTAGTTGCAGACCCCCCTGCCGTAACACAGCGCGGTGACACTGAACTAACTCGTAGCTGTCAAAAGCTTGAAAATCCATACAAATAAAAGAGATAGAAAGATGAAACTTGGCAGTTGGGTAGAGTTGTGTTCCTTTTAATTAACAACCTTTGAAGGTTTCGCGTTTCTACGTTGAAAGGAGGGGGTGCGCATTTCCAATACGTCGATAATATCTTTGTCAACCAATTTGCGACCACCGTGTTTTTGTCTGTTTGATTGCTGTAATGTGGTGCTTTGCTACCTATCGATTTCAATCCTTAAGTATGTTGATAGGTATTTGTCTGTCTGTCTGTCTGTCAGATGCACGCGATATCTCACGGAAGCAAGATGGAATCTGCTCCAGATTTTGCATGTACATTCATCTTATGTCGTATAATTAGCGAGTTATTAATTAATTGGTGATGGGACACAAGGTGTCACTATGGAGTAAGAGCGCTGTTTTGGGGGATCCCCTAACTTTCGATCGATAAGTCTTCGATCTCTGACCAATATTCTCGTTTATAATTTGACGAGTTTTGTTCGAAATAATCGTGTTTCTAAAATATATGACGGTCATAAATGCAATTAGAAGCCCAGATAGAGAAGTTCTGGTACCGTAACACACCGCGGTGACACTGAACTAACTCGTAGCTGTCAAAAGCTTGAAAATCCATACAAATATAAGAGATAAAAAGATGAAACTTGGCAGGTGGGTAGAGTTGTGTTTCTTTTAACCACCTTTGAAGGTTTCGCGTTTCTACATTTAAAGGAGGGAGTGCGCATTTCCAATACGTCGATAATATATTTGTCAACCAATTTGCGACCACCGTGTTTTTGTCTGTTTGATTGCTGTGATGTGGTGCTTTGTTACTTATCGATCTTGATCGGTAAGTATGTTGATAGGTATTTGTCTGTCTGTCTGTTAGATACACGCGATATCTCACGAAAGCGAGGTTGAATCTGATTCAAATTTTGCATGTACATTCGACATATTTCGGACCAGAAGCCTATTGATTTTAGATGAATTATGTCGTATAATTAGCGAATTATTAATTAATTAGTGATGGGACACGCGGTTTCACTATAGAGTCATGAATCGAAACCGCAGTTTCGATCGATAAGTCTTTGGTCTCCGACCGATATTCTCGTTTATAATTTGACGAGTTTTGTTCGAGATAACCGTGTTCTTAAAAAATATGATGGTCAGAAATGCAATAGACCTTATTCATTAAAAACCCATCCTACGCGCAAAAAAAAATTGATGTAAAAAAAATATTTTTTAACATTAGCTCTTATGGGGAATGTGATCACCAGAGCAGAAATTTGCATTTTATGTAATTTTTTAGATATATTTCAGTGTATACGTGAGCAGTTTTGAGGTTAGAATATTTTTTACATCTTTTTTGATATTTTTATTATGATAAACATGGTCAAGATTTTTAATAATCGTTCATTGAAATTTTAATGGGCGCGGTGTTTTCGATGACGTCATTCTCACTAGACCATGAGATTCTGCCAACGCGCAGTGCTCTGTGGAATATGTGCTCCAATTGCTTGTGATAACAGAATACTGGAATACCGGTACCGGGACCACAGCTGCCGTTCAACGAAAGACCTATTTTGGTTTTAATTGGATGTTATATATTTCATGAATTCCATGTACATTTCTGGTACACCCTTCAAAATCCAATGGCCTAACTCAGTTCATATGTTGACGGTACCTACCATGTACGGTACCTATCCCAAAATTGGTGATGTTCAGGGCTGGATTTAGACCATGAGAGGCCCCTTCATATTTTTGAGCTCAGAATTTCTCTATAAACAACACCACATTTAATTGCTTAAAATTTAAAAATATGAAAGCATTAAACTTTTCATTCTCCCCATTCATGGGTGTGAATTTTTAATTAAAAGTATGATAATTTACTTGAGGCAGTTATGCTTTCAATTTCTTTGATCAAACAACCGCTACAGCCATACTTTAACATAGAAACTTCCAGCAGAATGCGCATAATAATAATTTCCCTTATTATGATGCAAACGACGCAATACCGGCTGTTTACAATGTGGTTGAAACTTGTTGTATACAGAATTTTCTACTCTGAAAAGCTTGATATATATATATATACTTTTTGTAGGGTTTAAACTTGTCAAGTTTTCAAAAGAATTACAAACTTTGAAACCGAATTTCGAGGCTCTAGGGGAGCTGACTGTGATGGTCGTATTGCTCCCCAGTCTATACCGAATAACTGTGTGTTTTGTATATGATTTTTATTGATTCAATGCTTGTATTCTGGTTGACAAAATAAATCTCCCTCTCGTATTCAGTCATGTTTTTTAACCTAGTTACGAGACCGGTATTGTACCATTATAGGTTGGAGATATTCATCTTTTTTGTATACCGGTACCGTACAACTTGTCCTGCCTATTGGCAAGATGGCCAACATTTTTGTTCGTAGGCCTATTTCAGTATTTACTAAATAATTTAGTTTTCACCTCTTGCAGCCTTGGTACGGTACCGGTAGTTCAAATAACACGTCAGCATGCCTTCAGTAAATGATTGCTAGCTGTACAGGTGTAAATGCGTAAAACCAGTAAACAAACGTGATAGAAATGGTACGGGTTATAGATTGTCAATGTTAAACGCTTCCAGTACCGGACGGACACGGACCCAAAGCGACATTAGGGTCGCATTTGCAGCGCATATCCCACAGAGCACGGCTCGTTGGCAGAATCTCATGGTCTAGTAAGAATGACGTCATCGAAAACACCGCACTCATTAAAATTTTAATGAACGATTATCAAAAATCTTGACCATGTTTATCATGATAAAAATATCAAAAAAGATGTAAAAAATATTCTATTCTCAAAACTGCTCACGTATAAAATGAAAGATATCTAGAAAATTACAAAAAATGCAAATTTCTGCTCTGGTGATCACCTTTCCCATAAAAGCTAAAGCTAATGTTAATTTTTACATCACTTTTATTTTTTGCGCGTAGGATGGGTTTTTAATGAATAAGGTCTATTAGAAGCCCAATGTTTTTAAAGAAAGAGAAGTTCTGGTACCGTAACACAGCGCGGTGACACTGAACTAACTCGTAGCTGTCAAAAGCTTGAATATCCATACAAATATAAGAGATAAAAGGATTAAACTTGGCAGGTGGGCAGAGTCGTGTTCCTTTTAACCATCTTTCGCGTTTTTACATTTAAAAGAGGTAGGCCGCGAGCCGAGGCCATTTATCTTTCAGTTTCGTATCACACATAAGGTAACTACCTGAAAATGATTTTAAAATGTTTCTTAGAAATTTAGTAACAAATATTGCCTTGTTCCCACTTCCAAAAGTTGCACGTTTTACAGAAAAGACGCTTTTACTACAATAAATATATGTTACCATCTGTCCTATTTTCTCTGCTTTTCCGGTATCATGGGCCAATGAACGCAGACTTCTGCATGACGTAACAATCAAATTAGTCAGCTGTAGGTGGATCCCCCGTGGTCGGATGAATATCAGATGTACTACTGCTCGCTTTTGCGTTGAGCTGGGTAGCCTTTCCATAGTTTTTTTCAGTTATTATTAGTTCAGTTATTCTAAGGAGGTGTTGAAAAGTATAAGTAAGATATTAAACACTTGTATATCCTTACCATAAATAGCAATTTTAGTTGAGCACTAGCTCATAAGACGTTGTCAAATAGGTACGGTGCGGTAACTCCAAGGAAGGCTAGACCTAGAATAAATAATATGTCACAAACAACGATATTTTCTGGCTTGCAGGAAATGTTTATGATTAATTTAATGACTCTTCTTGACTATTCAGCAGACTTATACTACTATATAGGCCACAGCATATTTGGAAATAGAAATTAATGGCTGTTTCTGTAATGCACGGTTGTGTAAAAGAGAAGAAAATAATCAATTTTACTAATGTCGGTTGGTCAAAATCTGAATTCATAAGGTCGACAAGAACCTGGGAAGCAATGATAAGTTATGCCGTGGAAAGAAAGTAGCATTGGAAGCGATTGAGAGGTTAGAAATCAAGTTGTAGACAGACAGTTGATGATTTAAAATATAGTCTATAGTCCAAACTCATAGGGCGGGGCTCCCGAAGTATGCGAACCAAGATGGCGGACATCGGAATGTAATATGTGTACTAGGTTAGGGTTAGACCATAATTTTAGGTATAAATACTACGGGAGGCTCTTGGCTAGTCTTCGAACTGATAATAGGACTAAAATAAGGAAAATTGGAAAAAAATTATCGCCTAACCCTAACCTGTTACCCATGTTACGTTCCGATGTCCGCCATCTTGGTTCGCATACTTCGGGAGCACCCATAGGGCATTTCAGACTGTGATATATCAAGATTTAGTGTATATATTGTCTAGTACTGGTATGAAAACACTGCTGGACTGTAGTACATGTAATGAGCATATATACGCTCATTGAGTACATCAGATAAAATGCATTATGTATTCAAGGTGTTAGTTAGTATTTAGTGGTATTTTTACACTCATGCTGTTCAAAATATGTTTTTTTTTCTCATTTTAGATACTGTACTACAAAGGAAAACGGCAATGTTCCACCAATCCGACCTAACGCAGGCTCTAATCCCTGCTGCTATCAGTGCTATAAAATGGATTAAACAAGAAGTCTTGAAGCGTAAAGGTATATGAGAATCATAATAGTTGCAAACAGCTTAGAGGGGTTTTCATATTGAAATACTTTAGCACTTTTCTGCAATTGGAACTGCCCATCGAACTCATGTTGGTGACTTCATTGAGGTTTTCAATTCATTTTTTTTTTCTCAACTATGCAGATCTTTTGAGGTTAACGAGGCAGTAATAAATAAAGCGGAGGAATTTGTTTGTTCACTGTATGAAGAGCATATGAAGGATGTAAATCAGGAGTGGCCAACCTTTCACATACCATGCGCCACGTTTTGAACATAATGTTTCAGATGCGCCGTAAATCTCTTGTATTCCCACGCCTAATGTCCGCTTCTTGTTGAAATTATATAAATTTATAATACACACACATATATACACATATATATGTAGTTTTCACAATTTATAACTTCACATGAATAGAAATTAAGCAAGGAAGTATTATAAATAAAACTGATCAATTTTATTTAAATACCGCCTTTATGAGACTTTTGCTGCTGTTTTACTTTCGCCATTTTTTTATTCTTGGAGTTAAGGTTGTTACTGGGAGGAGCAGTGCATTCTTCAAATTTAAATTTGTAAGTCTTGACCTTGCTTTGCTTTTAATTAGTTTCATGGCAGAAAATGTTTGTTCACATCTATATGTCGTTCCGAAACGACATATAAAACCCTGGGCAAATTCTAATCGATTCTAATTGGCCTTTGCTAATCAGCTGTTTGGCCTAGCGTCGCGTGATTTTACTCCAGGCTTCTTCGAGATTAGTACTTGCGTCACAGCAAGCGATTTTACGCTTCGCTTTTGTTGACAACGGTCATTTGAAGTTTGGATGAAAAAGGTGGTATTTAGGGGTCATTTTCAGCATGTTGTGAGTTGATTTATAATAAATTTTTTAGGCTTGGGCAATTCAACTGGTTGTTCAATGGTTATTGGGAGATATTTGGGAAGTCTGGGCAATAAAAAATTCATGTTTCAAGCTGATAAATGAGGATTTTCTATTTTTCCAGAAGTTCTGAACTTTTTACTTCAGTAGGGAAAAAATAGTAAATTTTACTAATTTTTGCTAAAAGTCTAGAATGAATGTCATAAAGTCCGTCCAAAAGCTAACGTCGATAATCACCTGTTGTTTCTAATTCCAACAAGCCGTAAGGGGCGACGTGGAGTAAGGAGAATAGATTTTAGGTACAATCAAAAGTCACCATGTAAATCGCAAAAAAATGGCTTGGCGTGGAGAAGCCAAGTGCAATTAACAATTTTGGCATGAAAAGGGTTAAAGATTCAATGCGCCACCTCTAATCATGCAATGCGCCACGTTTGGCGCATGCGCCATAGGTTGGCCATCCCTGATGTAAATGATACCAGGGCACGCCTATTTAACACTGGCAAACATAAGGATTATACTCTCCCACCCAACAATGATTCACTGAAGAAGCATGTGGCCCTCAAATCAGTTCTTGAGTTGGCAAACTGCAAGTGTAAGAAAAATAGTCAAAATAATTTATGCAAGTGTGGCAAAATCACCTTAAATTGCAGAGATTTTTGTTTTTGTATTGACTGCAAAAATCACAGTACACTTAAAGAGGAAAAGTTGATTTTCGAGATAGTGGATTTCGAAAACAATTCAGAAGAAAGTGAATTAGATATTGCAGTTGATTTAATAAGTATCATTTATTTGTTTGTTTTTTCGGACATTTGTTAGTATCGTAGTCCCGATTCTAGAAATAATATTGCCTTTGTTCAAATACAGAACCACATAAACTAAAAAAAGACTAATTGTAATATTTCTGTTCACTATGTTATGTACATACTGTACATTCATTTAATTTTCTTGAATTTTCCGGTAAATTTCTAAGTGAGAAATAACTGATTTATTTGTGTTTTCGTGCTCACGATGTTAATTTGTGACTTCATTGCTCAAAAATAAATACGTTTGATAGCTTCTATAAAATGGATGTAGAGTTTTATGCTGTCCCTGTTGTAAACTGCTTGTGGTTATTACATAAAATTTATTCGACCTTTCGAGGTCACTCGCGACTCCTGTCACACAATTAAAGTATTTTCGTTGTTGGTTACAGGTATGCCATATTTTTCGTAATCTACCTAATAAATTATGATTGACTGAGGAAGTCTGATTTTGGTCAGGCAAAACGTTACAGGAATGCATTTGTGTTAGTGTGCTGTAGAGCTCTCGAATTGCATAGTTCTTATGTATGTGTCGTAAACTTATAATAATAATAATAATCTTTATTTTGATTTCCCCGATAAAACATACACATAACAAATAATGAACACATAAAACAAACACACAGAATAATGGGAAATCGGGAAAACAGGCAAAACCCCGAGTAGGGTTCAAAACACGTATGAATACATGTGCCTGTTAACCCATGATATTACACTCACAAACATATTACAAAAAAAGGATAAAAACACGAACGTGTTATCGTTCCAGCGTTCGGGCGTCTGACTTGTGTTACAAACAAAATGCAGGTGCGGTAGGTTCTAATTTAAAACTGTTTACGTCGAAACGGACATGATCGGGCTGTGTTTATTAAATTGGCGTAAACAAGTGCGAACTAGTGAGTTAGATAAAAGCAGTGTCAGGATGAGTAATAAATAAATCGAAATGTCTTTTGGTCGATTTCCTCAATCCTCATTGTAAATAAAATCCGACGTTGTGATGTGCTGTAGTGTACTAGGTGCAATGTTTCATATAAAATGCCGGTGACCGTACATTTGAACCCACGTACATTTGAACCCATGTGTATATCCACGGGTTCAATCTATATGAGGGTGCTAAAACCCATGGGCTAGGGTTAGTGTGGGTTCAACTATCCGAAAAACAAAAAAAAAATTCCATAGGTGCAATGGCATACAGGTGCAATTGCCATGGGTTCAAATGTACGTGGGTTCAAATGTAATGGAACCAAAATGCCTGTCCATCTCTTTTTCCTTAGTTCTTTGCGAAGCAAGTATGTAAAATTGGAATCTTGGGTAGACGTACAGCAATGCCAAAGTAGTCTTTATTATCCGAATCTTATTAGTTCGTTGTCCATCCTTTAAAATGTTGATTGTTTCTAATTTTTGTATTCCATTTGTTTCCACTAACCAAGTTGTTATCTTCGGCGCTATTACTTTTTGTTTAGTTTTCAATTCTAGTATTTCACCTGTTTACCCTTCCATGCCTCTAACTGAGACTTAAAACGAAGTCCACGACTAGATTCATAAAAGGATCGAAACCTCGCAATATACCCGTAACAGATCGTCCACCATTTAACTTTAATCCAATCTTTTATCAATAAATTTTTTTAATTCCAGTGGATGGGCTTTGCTGATGTTAATATTACGCGATACAGATTACAGATACCGAAACATACAACGCGTAGTCTTTTCAAGCTGACACGTCCGCACCCGACGACGGTCGGAACCTTTCGTCCATGGTTATGGTTATTGAATTTCCGGGAACCTCTTATATTCAATTTCGCATCAGGATTGTGGAACAAGCTGTAGTGCGTTCAGTATGTTCATTTTCACACAAAACTGAAGAATTTATTTAATTACTAGATGTGCGCTACGAAACTCATTTTCTGGGCGTTTTCAAGGCTTCGTCTCACGGCCCATATCCGTGGTAAGGATCTACAAGTGTTTGATAACTTACTTATACTTTTTAACAACGTCTTAGCATAACTTAACTAATAATAACTAAACAGGGCTATGGAAAGGCTGCCCAACTCAACGCAAGATCGAGCGATAATAACTAAGATTCATCCGCTCGCTAACAGCTGATTCGATTCAATTGTTACGTCATGCAGAAGTCATTGTTTATTGCCGAAAATGTAGAGAATATAGGTCAGATCGTAGCACATATTTCTTGTAGTAAAAGCGTCTTTTCCGTAAAACGTGCAACTTTTGGAAGTGGGAACAAGGCAATATTTGTTACTAAGTTTTTAAGGAATATTTGAAAATCATTTTTAGGTAGTAACCTGATGTGCGCTACGAAACTCACTTTCTAGGCGTTTTTCAGGGCCTCGGCTCGCGGCCTAAGGGGGAATAGGGGGGTGCGCATTTCCACGTCGATAGTATCTTTGTCAACCAATTTGCTTTCGTCTGTTTGATTGATGGCATGTGGTGCTTTGTTTATAAAGGTACTGATAAGTCACCGTATATGATTTTTGGGGAATTGTTTTGCGTGTCCATATATTTGAGCATTGCTCTCTTGTCGTTGAATACAATTATACTTGAGTTATAAATTACAGTGTGGAATCGCACCTCAAGATTAGGGGGGTGTAGGGAAATCACTGGTTTGTCTGTCTGTCTGTTAGATGCACGCGATATCTCACGAAAATGGGATTGGATCTGCTGCAGATCTGCTTGCATGTGCATTCATCATATCTCGGACCAGAAGCCTATTGATTTTGGGCGAATTATGTCGTATAATTAGCGATTTATTAATTAATTAGTGGTGGGACACGCGGTGTTGTTAGAGGTTCAGAGTGAAAAAAATCGAAACCGCAGTTTCGATTTTGGGGGATCCCCTTTTTCGTACGATTGTGCGTGTGCGTAACATTGCTTTGTCTGAGATGTTGAGCGTTCAGGTATTTTGGTTACACGCCGCTTCGACATCACTGAAATGGAATCGTTGTATAAAGCCATTTCGGATACCATCGGAACCATCCTTCGTATTCTATCTTTGCATTTGACACAAACTATAAGACTATAGGATAGTCTCGCATCCGTCGTATACTATCTTTGCACCTGACACAAACTATAGTATAGAGCAGTGATTCTCAAACTAGGGTTTGAGAGCCGCATGCGGCTCTCAACAACCTTTCCTGCGGCTCCCGTTAATGTTTTAAAAATTAATTATTTTCAAAGGAAATTTTTCATTGAAAACTAATCATTGACTCGAAATTAAAATGCTGAAGTTTATTAGTTCGTCGAATGGATTCCCCGTGTTTATTTGCGTAGCGTTGACTAACCTATAAGATGCAATAGTGACGCAACAGTGAGCGTTTTCGCGGCCAATCGGACACTTTTCACTTGGAAAGATTTTTAGACATGGCTGTAATCATTGGCTTGCTTTCGTGGATTTTCAGTTTTTGTCGCATTTCCAGATCTTATGTATAAATCAAATAACTCGATGATTATTTTAATTTCTATAGCATTTTAATTTTGTTCCAGTAATCAAAAATAGTCTCGAAAAATGTGGCGATCAGCTCAAGCAGCTACTGCACCTTACATCCTCAACGATTACGACCCGCTTTGAAAACTTATCAGAAATCAAAGCCTAAATAAATAGCTGTTCGGCTAGGGTGGGCAAAATGGAATTTTTTTCGAATCGAATAATTTGAATATTTTTTTTTATACATAACAGGGATCCAGAACTTCGGAGGTCGATACTCCATTTGGAAATTAATAGAAACATTAAAAAGTCGGCAATAAAGCGTTTTTTAATGGGTAATTTTATCATAATTGCTGATTGTCTTTGTCACCGCGATCGTTTTGGCGGCGATATCCTAAAGTTGGTATTCTATATTTCTGCCCTTTCTCGTTTTTGCAAGAATAAGCGGTCGCCGAATATCAAAATTTCATATTTCTAGTATAACCTTGCGTTCACATCAGCGACAGCTGTTGAATACATTTAAGGACTAATTTTAGAACCAAATTAATTCTATTCTGAGTTTTATCCTCTGCCTTGGATTCGATCTTCCTTATCACCGCTTGTAAATTAACCGTGCATGTTTAAAGTGAACGGTAAGCGAGATGCAGATATTTATTATAATGATATTTGAGTTTCTCATGCTTTTCTATGGTGTCCGTGTTATTTTAGTATTAGATAGATAAACCTAGCAAATTTACGATTGCGTGAATCCTGCATGTTGATTTAAAATAGCGATTAAATAAATTGGCAATAAAGGCATTCCTAGGCCTTTGTGCCTAATAGAGGGTCAGACTCTAATTATACCTAATTCCTTCAAGTTTTTTTTTTCAACAAAACAACACCCCGATGGTTATTATAGCTAAAATACTTACTGAGTAATGCTCAATTTTCTTTACGAAATTTGCAATTTCAGCACTTCGCTTAATGATTTCGATTATGTCATACCTTGAGGCTTAATTATTACTGCCCAAATGCTTCAAAATTTAACAATTGTAATCATTTTCGATGATAATAGACGCAACAATTCGTGAACGAGTCAGTGCTTTAAAGGGAGTAGGACATGACATTATTCTTATCCGGTTACAACTTAATGAGTGTTTTCCATACAAGTAACTCATACCAGCTTTTGGAAAAACTTTTGGTCATTTTTAAATCCATGCTATTTACATAACTAGAGTGTTTTAACGACCTAAAATCGCCTTTTTCACAATGAAACGCCTAAAAGTCATTTTAACATTTAATTTTAAGCAAGTTTATGTTCGGTAATGCAAGAAATGGCTAATGACATGCCACCAAGCATGCCGAGTGTAAATCTGGGAAATTTATTTTAAATACCTAATCTGGTTTGACGTTTCTAAATTTACGGAACGGTCGGTACGTTTTTTTTTTGCAAAATGATGAATTGAAAGGATACGTTAGGTGCAAAAATAAGCATATAACACCATAACGCAAAGACGACTTTTCAAATTTTGTCTGATAGCGAGCGCCTTTGGGAAATCTCGCACAATTCACGATTGAGTTGGAGACGCTCGAGTTCGGTGTCCAAGCAGAGCGGCGCAGGTCACGTGGTACCGGATATCCGAATCGTAAAATGCCATTCGAATATTTTATTATTCGAAAATTTTGCCCAGCCCTAGTTGTTACGAGTGTTGTTGTTACGGTGACTTAGTATTTTAATTACGCGCTGAAGGTTTGTTGCTATTTTACCTTGCGTTGTTTGTGTGCGGCTCTTCATACCTTTGAGGTTTGAAATGCGGCTCTGGGACTAAAAAAGTTTGAGAACCACTGGTATAGAGCTATAGGATAGTCGACGTTGGCCATAGGGCCTATGGCATTATTGGCATAGGGCATAGGCTATTGGCTGAAACCAAATCTAATTCTTCACCAAAATATCGCTTGGCTGTGGTTGAATAGCCGTCGCAATTGCGGTTAGCGCCGTTGTACTTGACATAAAAAATATAGGATAGTTGGCGTTAGCCATTTGTGGTGGTAAATTGGCTATTGGCTGAAAACTGATCAAAACGATCCAGTTCTGTGTGTTTCACCAGGATAAATCATTCAGAATGTGGCCAACCAATAGAGCACAATTCACGAGAATAAGTCATGTGAAATCGTACTCCGCCAAAATTGTCGAGTAAAATATTGAACGTGCGGAATATCGATAAGTCGACGGTCTCCGATCGCTATCTCTCGTTTATCATTTTGCTGAGAATTACACAAAAAAGCTTAATTCGTTATATTTGACTAAATAAGGTATTGGGAGTCTCTGAAAACATAGTTATTGGAAATATCAGCAGTATTTCACATGTAACTGCACATATAGGTTATCACAATATCGAAGAATTTTATCGTGATTCACTTAGAATCAATTTATAATTTTTCAATACCCTTAACATAAGCCCACAGTTATATTTGAAAACGACAGATAACAATTCATTTTCATGGAAATAGCTAGACTGATATTGGAGTCGCAGGAAAAGTTACAGAATAACATAGGTTCAAGCATTAACTAGGGATAGTAAATCTCTAGTTGTCATTGACTCCGATGACCGCATAGTCGTATCGTCGCCACCCAGTCTGTACCGAGAACTGTTTTGCTTTCTATTAATTCTGTTTTTCTTGTGTATATGTTTTCTGGTGCACAAAACAAATGAACTCTCTCTCAGTCTTGGCCCGCGTCACACTTGCTGATATAGGTAACAATGAGTAATAATAATAAAATAGCCTTTTGATATTGTTTCGTCATAAAAATAAGCGGAAAATTTTTCGCATCACTAATGTCGTTGAATTTACTTGTGACAGGGATAGCCGAGACAGTCAGTCGAAAAAAGTGATTTTGGTAGGGTAATTGAATAGTGTTCTTGACCAACCTAAACTGGTTTAAAAGTCAGTTCTTCGATTTAGGCACCCTTGATGACTAAAACTTCCACAAATTGATCTTCAAATCAATGCGCCCGATTAAGAATTTTAGTTGTAGAATGACATATGTCTTTACGGAATTTTGTTTGGGATGGATCAAAATTACAAAACAACAGACGAAATTATTGAAATATAACTTCAAATCGAGATATTTTGCCGTAAAACAAATTAGATTATTTTATCATTGAATTTTCATAAAATAAAACAATAGTTAAGTATATGTGACCTAAAAAAACAATAAATGTTTTAATTTCTTCTATGAAAATTGAGTAATATATTAAATTTTGTTTACTCTTGAATTTCTGTGTGTGTATGATTGAACCCAAAAGTTTTAGAAATCGAAAAACTTTTTGCTCAAAAGTTATGTTCTGCCTAGATTATGTTGCAAATGATCTTCTCGGAGCTGAAGACCGTTGGGATGCGGACTTCGCTGATTTCAATTCGTTCATTACACCGTCGAGTACAATGTCAAAGAACACAAAAATTCAATATACACAGTCAAAAACAAAAAATGAAAAACATACAGTAAATATAAATATCACAATATCAGCATAACAACTGCTCATATGAATTTAATCCTCATCAGACTGAAAAAAGGGTTTGTCAATTGTATCTTTGACTTCAGTATTTGCTAGACGAAGCTACAGACTGATGACCAGCCTTTCCTTATATTGCTTGAGAGAGAGAGATTCATTGCCACAAAAACAAAATCAACACTAATATAAACAATAATAGATAATAATACAATAAAGAAAATATTTCATCAGTAATTAACAGCGATTGATTATTGTTTTGTGCGGGTCGGTGTGCAGGACCAATTAAGGTCATCTAGGCTCACGACCCTTGTGTAAATGCTGTATATAAGTTTATTATGGCATAATATAGTACCCTGGGTAAATGCAATTGGGATTAAATAAAATATATATACAATAAAGAAATGAGTGATTGCTTCCTCAGTAAGTCGAGAGTGTGATTTGATATGTGGGGCCTCGTCTTACTGGAACTACTGGACATATATAAAAATCTTTCTAAAACGTCCAAATGATGTCCAGAACCTTTTCAGCACTACATTGTAACTTTCCGTATGAAATTAACCGTTTGACCCAAGATTAACGTTTGACCTTTTTTATTTTTGGGTCCTGCACGAAACCACGGTTCTGAAAAACTTCAATTTAAAAGCGACATCTCGCGGATACTCATGTCAGCAAGATGACAACTTTCGTGCTCTCGTTCTTTTTAGTCTTCGCACAAGTAGTTCGGTAGGTCGGTAGTATTATCTGTAGTAATCGTGATTCGTTTGGAATAAATATGATTTATTTTTTGCTTAATTGGTGATTCAAATATTACCCGAGCCTGTTATTTTATTTTTAATGTTTTATCTGGTTGA
The DNA here is from genome assembly GCF_964204865.1 of Styela clava. Taxonomy (NCBI): domain Eukaryota; kingdom Metazoa; phylum Chordata; class Ascidiacea; order Stolidobranchia; family Styelidae; genus Styela; species Styela clava. Next base: position 17,909,454 of record NC_135258.1, on the reverse strand, counting down.
GCATTGTGAAATTGTAATCTAAAATGCATCCTTCACTTTGTGACTCAAGTCTGCCTTTGCTACATATCTGATTGTTCTTCGTTGACAGGAATGGCACCACGCGCCATCGTCAAGAAGAAAATAGTGAAAAAGAGGGTGAAGAGGTTTATTCGCCACCAATCTGACAGATATGATAAATTGAAGGTAAGACTTCATGTTTAAATTGAAGTCCATCATATAACTGTATAATTATATGAAATTTATTTATTTACTGAATTGTGCTTCGGCAGTTCCTATAGTAAGTCTGTAAGTCCTTGTATCTCTGAATCTGTTATTGTATTCAATTGCGCAGTCTAATTTATTTATCACATTTAAAATGAAAATGACACTACGTTATTGCAGTATTGAGAGGCTCAAATCGTGACCTCCACCAACGCTAATTCCATCAAAACACGGTCACTCCATTAAAGGGCGTTATCAATGTAAACCGAGAATCATGCCAATGTAATATATTTAGAATTTGGACTAGCCTATAAATAGCAAAGTTATTGATGAAAATACTAAAAATATAGTGAAATCATTCAAATTTATGGTAACTATGAGTCTATAAGCCTACCATATTATTTTCTATCTTATCTATTGTCATCGGTTGGTTTGGTCATACTCAATCATGGCGCTTTTTACGTCGTGTTCGTTTGTTGCATTCTTCTGTTACTGTCTCTCTATGCTTGAATGAGAATCTACTCTCATCCATTCATGATTTTGTGGGTTGTAAATATGGATGTAAGTTTCGAATATTTCCGAATCTGATTCTATTTAGTATAACATCATATTTTCGTTAACTTTCCTTAAATTTGGAAGAACTATAGCATAAAGTGTGTTAAGATATCAATAATGAACTTGAAGAATGAATATTGTTGGTAGAAAAACACATTGAGTGGTTGCATCAACTATCTAATATATTAGAGAAGTTTTGTGTAGTTTGTATAGTGATCGTTTCTTCTAAAATTAACTTTCAATATTCACCCAAGTGATAAACGCCAGTGAAACATGCGTTCGTACCGTTTGCGCCGTATTTTTAGGGGGAAGCGAATGATACCGAGGGAAGAAATCGCAGACCTATGTTTTAAAAGAGGAATAATGTTATTATTATAATGTCATACATAGATAATTAATGGAAACGTTTATATAATGTTAGATTTGTAAAACTTCTCATTAACATTTCAAATAGTCTAAAAAACATGGTTTCCTCTAAAGCTGTGACGCATGTAAAATAAAATACTCAATAGTGTCCAGACTCGGGAACGCTGTAGACATTGGGGAAATAAACGCTTTTGGTCGATGTTGAGACCCGCTCCTGCATCGTGCAATCGCCCGGCGTTATCTAAATTATAATTTTTTTTTTTAAATAAAATCAAGCCGTTTCTTCTTAAATTGCTTCGAATTGAGTTTGATTCGAATCGTTTCGATTCGAAATTCTGAAACTTACATCCCTAGTTGTAAATGACCCTAACTGTAAATGGTGAAAAATATGGAGCTAAGACTAGCGATAAGTTTTATTCGGGCTAGTGTAATTTAGTACCACATATACTTCCAGTGGGCGTAGCATAACAAATTTTTGCACATGTTATTCCCAACCCCCATCTGACTATGCAATCCAAAAATTACTGTACAATTGCGTCCTAGAGCTTGCCAAAGTAATTAATTACCGTACATAGTCCATTATCGCTTAAGCGTAGCAAAGCAGTCGTGAGCTAGCTTTTTAGGAACAACCATGCCGGTGCTATTTTGTTTCTTGCCATATTCAGTTGGATATTTGTCAGTGTCCTAATCAGTTATGTATTTATTAAAACCCGTCGCCTATGGCTTTCACCATATATGCAGAAATTGATTCAAACCTAGGTCACAGGCACTCACTTGGAAGTTGGATTCAACCACTGAGAAAAGCCATGAACTACTTAAACTAAATTATGGGGTTGCATTAGTACGCGCACAGGTAGTAAATTCCAAACCGATCATAATGCCATGCTGAATCGAAGATCAGAATATGGAATATGATTGGCAAGCTCTTTCCCATTGCTTATTTTACAGATGTTATGGACTGTTCTCTTTCTCCAAAAAGAGGTTTTTGTTGTTAGTGGTGAACTCTATCCTCTCACTGACAAGGAATATTATACCCAAAGTCTCACCTCCTAGCTGTTATTTTCATCATATTGACTGCTTTAGGTCTCGCTTCAATCTGTATTTCTTACATGCCATTCTACTGGCAGAGCCAATCATGAGCAAGCCCATCATTCTGTTAAAAATTGATTATTTGTTTTTAAGCAAAACTGGAGAAAACCGAAAGGTATCGACAACAGAGTGAGAAGACGATTCAAGGGGCAATATCTCATGCCAAATATTGGGTATGGAAGTGACAAGAAAACGAAACATTGTCTTCGTGACCATAGAGGATTTAAAAAGTTTTTGGTTCACAATGTTCGTGAATTGGAGGTAAATGACAATGTATTAATTCTATGAAAAAAGAAATCTTAAATGTGTTATTATTTATAACAATTTGAATGTACATATTGTTTTATAGGTCTTGATGATGTCTAACAGGACATTCTGTGCTGAAATTGCTCATGCAGTCTCCAGCAGAAAACGCAAAACCATAGTTCAACGGGCCCAAGAACTTGATATCTATGTAACGAACCCGAACGCAAGATTACGTAGTGAGGAGAACGAATAAATACAAAAGCTATGGATTTTGTGTCATTTTTTATTTGTCAGTAACTTAGTATTGTAGGAGACATTTGAGTTGTTGAAAGGCTGGTAGAGGTGGAAAGAGCTTGACAATAAACTTCTGCTCAGTGGCTTCAAGGTGGTACACCTTTCTGTAACCATAATATATAAACTGCCCACGCTTTGCTTTAATAAGCAAAGCTCCATTATGATGTAGTCTATAGTTACATTTACCTTTTGTGATATATGCGCGCCAAAGCAACAAGATTTGATAGTACGGGAGCCATTGAATTGAAAATTTGACTTTCCATAATTTAGGCCAGTCCAGAAGCGTCGCCAGTCCAGAAGCGTCTTCTTTTGAAGGTTTTGCATTGTTACCTTAATTTCGGCCCAGACGTCAGTAGAAGATGGTTGAGTAAATCTGCGTGATTATATGATACGAAGCAGCCTTTGGCCAAGCCCAATTTGCGTCAGCCAAGAGCCATCAGCTAAATATGGAAAAACCACAGGGCATCTTCCAGAGTTGATGAGCGATAGAAGTTTACTTACAGACTTATGTAATGCCAGTTATGTGATCCTATATGTTGAATTTGAGACTTCCAGGGCTTTAGTTAACAGTAGATACCTAGTTCTCTGATGGGTCTAATGCTGAATGCGAAAATTTGGCTTCATGTTTTACGCCAGTCCAAAAGCAGCCTACGTTTTTTCAAGGTTTGCATTGTTACAAATAGGAGAGGGCCCCCTCAATTTATGGTACAAACATTAGTAATTGCTAAAAAATGAATTTTCATTAAAGCGAATCTGCATGAAATATTTATTATTACAGTAATCCAAATCAGCTTCCAAGAGAACGAAGATCTTGCACAGCCAATATTCTAGTTCAATTAATGATTGTTAAGTACATAACATTAATGTACATGCATTTAAAGAAGTATGTACTCGTGTTGCATCTCCTTGTTAAAATTGAAGAATGTATCATTTTCGATTAGAAAACATAAGCTTGACCCTGCTTATTATTTTTCACGTTGCCCAGATTTTCCTCATTGGAATGTAAGAGTCTAATGTACTCAAGAATCCATCTTGAGTAATTCCTTAAGTCTGCCAAATGAAGCAAGGCGAAGGGCGTTTTGTGCACCTCTGGTTAAATCTTCAGCATGTTGCGGTTCGAGATATGAAAAAACATCAACCGGTTTTGCTTCACATGGATCCTTCATTCCTGGTCCGCCACGCAATGCCATGCCTTCAGCTAGCACTGTAAATAGAACAGGAATTAATGGATGGGAGATCACAAGAGAAGTTATAGACATGATACTGAAAAAATGGTGATTTACATTGCTTTCACTTCAACATTCAATCTTTGAATTAGCATATAAACGAATAAATATGATCGACAACGTCTACTCAAAGACACATTAAATTCATTCCAAATATCCATAATTTGAAGTATATCACTAAGGAAATGAAATATCATATTCGTATGGCATTTGCATTTCACACCCATTTAGTGAAAAACTGTTCAACACAAACCATACTTTTTGCAAGCCATATTTTTTTATTTTTTGAATATTATCTTAACTTTATTCGAAACATTATATTTTCTTTCTTTTTGCTAATATGCAGTTATTATACATTTGTACATGACTAATCTATTCCAACATCTGAAGTTACTATTCTACATCGATCTAGCAATGACAAATTTACAAATCTGTTCAAGTAGGCCTTTAATATTTTAACCTAGTTGCGAACAAAAACTCAAGGTGTCTGAATGCTTCTCAATCCCCAGCTACCTTTCTCCAACTGGGCCTCGATTATTCTCCATTTCTCAGTAACTACCATGTCCATTTATAATATATTCTCGATACAAGCTGATTTACAAAAATAGAAGATATTACCTTCCAGACATTGTATAAAAAGTCTTGAAAAACTAAGTTCGCTTTCTCGAACATCTTTTGCCAGCTTTTCCATTACAAGATGTACAAGAACTTCAGCAGCATATGGAGAGAGATGTTTCCAACCAGAATATGCTTCTCTCAGATCAAGCAAGATGCGAACTACAGGAAGTTCAATTTCAGCTCTGATCTGCAATCAAACAGGAACTAAGTTCTAAATTGTACTCTTCAATAATATTTTGGATTCATCATAATTGTAATTAAATGTAAGGAAATGAAGGATGGAATCAAAAGCCCTAGTTCAATCCACAATTCGTTTTTTCAGTTTACTGTGAATTCTTTTGCCTCATATTGATTCTTGCATGACGAAATAAAATATCTGAATCTGAATTCAATCAAAATGAATAAAGGGGTTGGTTAACCGAAAAATATATCAAACATTTCAATGTAATGTCCAAACTTGTTTTTACACCAGTTGCACAATATAGCTGACAGAAGGGTACTCCCGTAATATATGTACCAGATTCGGGTTAGGCCATAATTTTATTCCAATTTTCCTTATATTAGTTCTATTACGAGTTCGGGGACTGTTTGTATTAGCCAAGTGAATATGCCCCGTGCCCATAGGCTTCTTTTCCTTTACACAACTCGATGTAAAGTAGGCGAACAAAATTAGTTACCTTCATATTAGCACACACACTTCTGGAATGTTAAAATGGTTCCGCACGACGCAACAATCTTACATCATTTGAGAGATTTGGTTGCGGTGAGTCTGACTCTGAACGAACCTAAGATTCATTTATAGGCAACAAAAACGCACCTTTCTCAAAGACCATCGTACTCTTCTGATTTTTGCTAAAGCTTCCATGCATTTCTCTTCATTTAGAAATTCCTTCGATGGCACTTGCTCTTCTGTTGTATCTTCAGGCAGTGTGGATTGGTATTCAGGAGAATATTCTGGTGAAGTGAAACTAAAATGAAACAAATTAAATGGGTTTTATGATTTGTACCACAATATAAAATTAGCAAACAATGCAATCTTGTCGACGAATATGTTAGACAAATATCATAGTCTCCACACCACATGGATGAAATTATTGTCACTGGCTTGGCTCATACAGTAAAAAGAAATGGTGAAATTGTTGTCAGCAGTAATCATGATATTCCGGTATAGCATTAAGATTTTTGAAATTCCTATTTCAGACTATCGTTATCGTAAATTGATTTATTAAATCACAAGATGAAGTATGACCCTATAAATTCAATTTAATTGATGCACAAGTACAACCACCAGACAATTTGAAGTTAAAATGCCCCACATCAATTGATTTTTTTGAATAATATGAAGCACCTGATGACTATAGGGTAAGGGCATTCAGACTTTTCAGGTCTTATGCTTATAATGTTGTTGGTTTCATCAGGTGTGATGGTGACTTTATCTGCAAGTGGTTTCCTCATTTTTTGATGCAAAAGAGAGGCAAGCTTGAAGAAATAACTCCTTGTTGGCTTTTCCTAAAGTATATTAAGATTCATTCCAACAAAAATTCATGTATAAAAGATCATGTATCTCACTTCATGAGAAATGTTAATACTATAATATAATAACTTGTAAATAAATATGCTATTGAAATTTTATCTAGTGGCAACTGGCAACCATATCATATATATTTTAATTAATGAAGTTTGTAAGTAAAAAATCTGCTGAAATATTATACGACTGAAATATTATACAAAATGTTTGATATAAAACACTTGCCTTGAAAACTGCCACGAATTCTGCTCCTAAATCGGATTCAGCACCAGTAATGAGTTTCCTTTGAGCAGGTCCAACTCGCACCACACCAATCAAAACTTGCGGCGGAAGTTCTTTCTTTTCACTGCTATCCCGTCTGTCACCTTTTCCTCCTTCATTTTCTCCTTTAGTATCTTTCTTATTCTCTTCTTTAGTATCTTTCTCATTTTCTTCTATAGTCTCCTTCTCATTTTGTTCTTTTGTAGTCTCTTCTGACGTTTCTCCCATTTTGACTTCAATTTTAGGTTTGAGTGATTCCATCAATTCAGCACTCATAGTCTTGCTTGCCTCATGCAAAGCATTTGATACATTTTTTACCACAATCATTAGTGTCTTTCTCCCCCGTTTGTCTTGTGTCAGTGTTCTGTGTTTCTTATACAGAATTTTGTCATCAGAACTTTCTCGAGGTCCTCTGCGCCGTCGATCAGAATTTCCCCATTCTGAACCACCTGTATAATTATCATTGGGATCTTCATATCCTCCTTGATAAGCACCAAACTCATGTTCATACATTGCATCCTCGTCATAAACATCATTTCGAAAACCTCCGGCCCAGCTTCCTCTAAAACCAGGTTGAGGAATCTGGCTCCATTCATTATAGAAATTACCCTTTCCATCAAATCCTCCCTCACTCCAATCTGGTTCTGCTCTTTCTTCTCGATCATGAGAGTTGTAAGATGACTGTTTATTAGATTTATATTCATCAAATTTGTCCCATGGGGATTTTCCTTTGCGTGCACCTCTGTCATTTCGAGCTCTCTTTTTAGCAGGTGGCCCAGACTGTTCCCTTCTTGGTTGCACCTTCTCACTTTGTTGATCACCACTCTCCCAGCCTAGCATAGACTGCTGTACTCCAGAAGAATTGAAGCCCCATTCATCATCTTCTGTTGCTGTAGACCACTTTTGCTGTTGATTACCATAACCACCCTGCTGTTGATATTCAAAGGATTGTTGACCATAGTCCCAAGATGGTTGAGGATTATTTGGATTTCCACCAGATTTATTAAAATAAGAATAACTACCAGCACTTGAGGTAGATTCGGATTGTTGCCATGAATCTCCCTGCTCTGACATATCATTGGTAGACCACTGACTAGGATAGTTACCCCATTGCTGATATTGGTTACTATTTGGACCACCCCATTGTTGCGTATCTCCGCCCCAATTCTGACCATTGCCACTACTGCTTCCCCAGTTGTCAGACCACTGATTATTAGAGTTTCCCCAGAAGCCAGAATTGTTACCATTAGACCATCCAGCCATTTTGTATTCTGGCTCACAAATGGGATTAAATTTTCTGCCTATATGAAATCAAACATGGCGTCATGATTTTTTGTATTATAAACAGGGTGTGCATTTCATTGAAAAACAGAACATCAAAATCTAGCTGTTTCATCCTATTGGTATTGTAACTAAAATACTATAATAGCTTTTATTTTGGTGAATGCTTGTTTACTACGTTGTACACTACTGATATTCAAATGAATTTTGTGAGTATAGGAATTATTCACCAGTTGTTAATCATTTAATATGCATTGATTAAAATCTATGAATCCACTCAGGGCAAGGTAATCTTTGAATCTGGGGTGAAATAGCAAGCGCGTTTCCAATGCTTAGACCAAACCATCAAAATAATAGAATACTGCAGTAGGAAGCGAGCTATTTGAATAGCAAATTGTAAACGCTCATGCCTCGAGTCGTGAGTCAAGCACCAGATTTTTGCCTGTTTTCCAAAAATGCACACTCCGCAATGGCTGAAGGAGTAGGACTAGCAAGTGTCAAGTGGCCGCCAAACTGATCTATTTTCTAAAAAGGATGAACAGTGGAAATGGGGAACATCGGCCGTCAGTACATGTAGGTACATAAGGGAATTAGTTAGCCAGTAATTTGTTTTAGATGTGTGGACCTGATGGTGGCGGAAGCCGTAACTGACCAGCGGTCGGTCCAGTATCCACAAGAAATCGAGCATGCAACCAGTAATCGTGGCACCCCAAACGCCTGATATTGTGTGCAAACTTACCTAAAACACGTAAAAACCTAGCAACTGACGGAATGCCTCTACTTGAAAAAACGAAGGTAAAATAACGGTACGAAAACCCCGGGTCTCCCTAAAACCAGGCACTCGCAAATTCAGGAACTTCTTTGGCACCATTTCAGGCACTATGATTTTGTTTTCGGTAGTTTATTAGGGTTTTTGTATCTTGGATAAACTTGTGCATTTCTATTTCTATATTCAGATATTGCATGCAACAATAATATACTGATATATGTTTGTCAAACTTCTCAATTTAATAGGGTAGAGTATAATTAATTTTTCAATTTCAAAATATGGCAAAGCTGAGCAGGTAATAAGGCACTTCGTAAAATCTATTTCCCATTTCTGCTCTCTTTATTTTTGTTTTTTTTCGTTTTAAAGTAATCATAAACATTAGAATATAAGTTTTTACAAAGTGTCTGATTTTGTATTGAGTGATGCCATACCGTTATTCTACTATTGAAAAATTAATTACAGGTACCAGTACCGCCTTACCCTATGGAATTAGAAAAACTATTTCTTTATTGCAATATAGAGATATATAGGAATGCACAATATCATTTCATTCAAAATCTAATAAAACTGAACCACAAATGCAGGAATGGATTACAAAAAAATCAAAGTGTCTAGTTTCAGGGAGACCCGAAATCACAATTGGCTGACTGGCCCTTTGGCACACAATCTTGTCTCGCAAAATGACAGCGACGAGTAGATAAAAGGCACAGAAACGAAACGTGATAAACGAATAAAATGTAACGATAACAAAAAGCCTAACGTTTCAAGAGAGGCCTCCTGATTTTGTTGTAAATCAGCATCGGTTTTGCGTTTTCTTAAAATTCGGAAGATGTGTGTTGTCTATAATCAGTCAGTTACTAATATTAGAACCTGATAGCAGTTTAGTGGCATTTCATGATAGTGGTATAATGATGCTGGTGAGCAATCAAGAATTTCCGGCGTCGTCTGGGCTGCAAAATAGATTTCGCTCGTGTGCATTTCCGGAGAGCACGAGCGCAATCAAACATGCAATTGTCCCGTAATCCTGTCTGGCCTACGATGGCGAGGAGTCTAGCAATCCTCTTGCATATACAGATATAATTACCCAACACATGATTCGAACCTGTCTGCAAAATAAACTATCTATCTAGGGACTAGGGTAGGTTGGCAAGACGGGAGTATAACGAAAAGTTCAGTCGAGACATATTAGAGGTAGGCTACTTATCTTACTTAAAACGGTCGATCTTTCTGTTGGAGACCGACTGATGCTGCGTTTTCTTGTAGAATGCAACGGCCTCAATTTATCGATATTATCTAAATTGATTACAAAACCTACTAATGAGTTCAATCAAGATTCCAAGAGTGGAGGGAGCCGTAACCGACCAGCGGTTACGTGAACCACCCAACGACGACGAGGAGTCCAGCAATCCTCTCGCACATAACCATCCCTGCATGGGATTCGAACCTGCGAACCCACGCAAAGTAGCCTAATTAGAGGTGCGGTGGTGAGCGTATTCCTAACGCTTAGCCCGTTGAGCCACACCGCCGCACCTCTCAAAAGGATTACAGTTCAAGTACCATACCACTGTACCAGCAGGGTCTTACTACTTACCGGTACCGGTACCAAAGTGACTACCGGTACCGGTATGCTACATCTGAATAGAGCAAGTGCAGTTTCAAGTATTTGTGGCGTCTAGAGCTGCCGCAAAACCATAGCCGCTATGACCAAACCCACGGCGACTGACTTTTTAAATGCCACAAACCAATTTAAAGATGTTGAAGATTACCGGTACCGATATAAACTCATGATCATTCCCTACTACTGTATACTGTTTCCCATCAAATTGTTCAAAATTTCACGGACGCTAATAAATAATGAAAGAAAAATCTTTCCCTCTCTTTCTCTCCTCTTCTGCGCTCTTATGCCTGTATGCGCTGTTTCGCGCACTTCTGCGCCCTTTGCGTTCTATTCACTAAGTAATAAGACCGTACCAGCATACCGTACACGGACTGCACTTGAAGAAATATTCCATAAACAGCACCACCATTATGCCATGGAGCAGTGGTGTATTACAATTTTTCTCGGTCAACTTCAGAGTAGACATCTAGCTGCGGCAAAAAAGAAGAATGGACATTTTCCCGAGCATCGACTTTCTTGTTTACTTCGTGACATTGGCCAATCAGCGAGATGCAAAAAAAAGACGTAACAAGCTCAGACACTTTTCAAACTCAGACAGATTTTCAAGCGTGGCCGTGAATATTACCTTGTTTTCGCGTATTTGAACTCTATTCGTTAGTTTTCTGTTGTGTTTCGGAAACAAATTATAAATCAGATAATTCAATGATCACTCTGTCTTCCTAGGAGTTTTAATTCAATTGCAGCAATAAAAAATTAGTGTAGAAATAGCTGTGATAGACTAGGACTAGGCTAAAATTCTTTACGGTACTTTTGTAAAAACAGATTTAGGCCGCGAGCCGAGGCCCTGAAAAACGCCTAGAAAGTGGGTTTCGTAGCGCACATCAGGTAACTGTGTTGTGTTTCGGAAACTTAAATTATAAATCAGATAATTCAATGATCACTCTGTCTTCCTAGGAGTTTTAATTCAATTGCAGTAATAAAAAATTAGTGTAGAAATACCTGTGATAGACTAGGCTAAAATTCTTCACGGTACTTTTGAAAAAACAGATTTAGGCCGCGAGCCAGAGGCGTAGCTTAGGGGGGGGGCAGTGGGGTACATATGCCCCCGGGCGCCAAAATGGGGCTGGCAAAAATTTCACAACAAAGGTAAAAAACGGTCACAAGCAAGATCGCACCGGCGGCAGACATCTAATCTTAGTACATGGCAAACTGCACACTTGGTCAGACCACTTACGACTGCCGACGTCATCACGCACATAGCACGGTCAGATTTCCATCGTAATTACATGGCCAAAAAAATTTGGCCGGAAAACAAAGCAAAATTTGATTTGGTAACGTTAGGTAACAAAATGCACCGGGTTAATTACATGGTTCTGTATCGTTAAGTTCTTGCCTGCGCACTCGGATGTAAGTTGATATTAGTTCTGTGCTGGAGACAAATGGAAACGGAATTTGGTTGAATGATGTTAATACATGTTTTGAGTAATACGTGGATTGTATTTTGTTGTCAAAGTACCGTACTTTGCGGCAAAGTTACATAAAATATATTATACTGTGCTAAAAGACCTCAATGCCGTTTTCGACAATTCGTCGAGATTGCACAGATTTTGCAAATCTCTACCCCACGGACATCAATGGCCACGAACTTTTCACCGAAATTGGAGATTGCAGAATGCTGCTCAGTAACAGAACTGTAGATCAACCAGAAACTCCTTTGGCTCTTCTTGGTTTTATTGTGTCTTTTGGAGACGACGTTTTACCCAATCTGCAAATTTCTCTACAAATTTTGTTAACAATATCAGTTTCAATTGCAAGCTGTGAACGGTCTTTCAGCAGATTGAAACTTATTTTGTCGTATTCGCGTGCATCAACGGGACAGGATCGTCTCCGTGATCTTGCATTTCTAAGTGTTGAAAGAGAAACATTGGAAAAAAACAGATTTTGATGACGTGTTAACCAGTTTACGACAGTGAAATTGGAAAAATGAATTTATTTTAGACTATGTACATCATCTTTGACAGTAACTGAGTGGGACATATGCTCTATTTTGTATAGCTTTGCTTCTTCTTTGAATAAAATGTTCCATTAAACTTTGAATTTACATATACATATATTTTTGAATAAATAATAAAATATATAAATACATATAAATTTGAATTCACATATCGTCACGCTAATAACCGAATTGCGTAAGTCATTTTGGGCGGTTTTGAATTTTTCATAAAATAGGTATTTGTGTAATGCTGCGCACCTGTCTGTTAACTCAGATTTTATTTTAAGAATTCCGAAACCCATAAAAATAGAAATTTTGTATGATATGCAAATTTGTTCAATTGTTCCGTCATAATGAATTATCATTGCTAACGCAGGACTATTGTGACGTCACAAAGGCAAAATAACCTAGGCGAAGGATTTTCGAGTTTCTGCATCTCAGATTCTAGCTTAGCGCTAATAATTTTCAATTTATACTACTGTATAGGAAGGCGTGCACTTGTGATATTTACTGTCTGAGTCCAATTCACCTTGGTTGACTTTTATATAAGAGTACTTTACTGTTTTATTCTTTATATTTAACTTTAGTCTTATTTCGGTGATGTGCAGAGCGTGTTATATTGATGAAATATATATTTTTAAACATAAAAAATAATGTAATTGAAACAGATTAGCTATTTTGGGGATTTTGGATTGTTTGGTTTTCAGGACTGGTACATATAGACAAGTTGCAAAATTGCGTATGTCCTCTAGCCATAGACACATTTTTGCCTAAATCACAGTGTGCCATTATGACGTCACATGACTGCGTCATACAAATTAACTTAAATCCGGCTACGATCAAAAAGTTGAACTATGGCAAATTAAAGACTCTCAATGGCATAGCAATATCATTAGGAAGTTTTTTTACGTTTTTCTCAAAACAGCTAAAAATGACTTACGCAATTCGGTTATTAGCGTGACGAAATATAATTTTTTTTACATATACAATTAAATGCAATAGAAAACATGATTAAACGTGGGGGTCGGGGCGCCAATTTTATATTTTGCCCCGGGCGCAAAATATGCTGGCTACGCCTCTGCCGCGAGCCGAGGTCCTGAAAAACGCCTAGAAAGTGAGTTTCGTTGCGCACATCAGGTAACTACCTGAAAATGATTTTAAAATGTTCCTTAAAAATTTAGTAACAAACATTGACTTGTTCCCACTTCCAAAAGTTGCACGTTTTACGGAAAAGACGCTTTTACTACAAGAGATATGTGCTACAATCTGTCCTATATTCTCTACATTTTCGGCAATGAACAATGACTTCTGCATGACGTAACAATTGAATTGAATCAGCCGTTAGCGAGCCGATGAATATTAGTTATTACTGCTCGACCTTGCGTTGAGTTGGGCAGCCTTTCCATAGCCCTGTTTAGTTATTATTAGTTAAGTTATGCTTAGACGTTGTTGAAAAATGTATAAGTAAGTTATTAAACACTTGTAGATCCTTACCACGGATATGGGCCATGAGACGAAGCCTTGAAAACGCCCAGAAAATGAGTTTCGTAGCGCACATCTGGTAACTAAATAAATTCTTCAGTTTTGTGTGACAATGAACATACCTAACGCATTACAGCTTGTTCCACAATCCTGATGCGAAATTGAATATAACAGGTTCCCGTAAATTCAATAACCATAAGTTTATAACACATACGTAAGAACTATGCAATTCGAGAGCCCCAGGACAGCACACTAACACAAACGTATTCCTGTAATGTTTTGCCTGACCAAAATCGGACTTCCTCAGTCAATCATAATTTATTAGGTAGATTACGAAAAATATGACATACATGTAACCAATAACAAAAAATTCTTTAATTGTGAGACAGGAGTCGCGAGTGACCTCGAAAGGTCTTCAAGCAGCGACACCAACAACGCTGATTCACATTAGCGAATAAATTTTATGTAATAACCACAAGCAGTTTACAACAAGAACAGCACAAAAAGCTACATCCATTTTGTAGAAGCTATCAAACGTATTTATTTTTAAGCAATGAAGTCACAAATTAACATCGTGAGCACGAAAACACAAATACATCAATTATTTCTCACTTAGAAATTTACCGGAAAAGTCAAGAAAATTAAGTGAATGTACAATATGTACATAACATAGTGAACAGAAATATTACAATTAGTCTTTTTTTAGTTTATGTAGTTATGTATTTAAACAAAGGCAATATTATTTCTAGAAACAGGACTACGACACTAACAAATGTCCGAAAAAAAAACCAAATAAATGATGCTTATTAAATCAACTGCAATATCTAATTCACTTTCTTCTGAATTGTTTTCGAAATCCACTATCTCGAAAATCGACTTTTCCTCTAAAAGTGTACTGTGATTTTTGCAGTCAATACAAAAACAAAAATTTAAGTTGATTTTGGCACACTTGCATAAATTATTTTCCCTCGTTTTCTTACACTTGCAGTTTGCCAACTCAGGGAACTGATTTGAGGGCCACATGCTTCTTCAGTGAATCGTTGTTGGGTGAAAGAGTATAATTCTTATGTTTTCCAGTGTTAAATAGACGTGCCTTGGTATCATTTACATTCTTCATATCCTCTTCATACAGTGAACAAACAAATTCCTCAGCTTCATTTATTAATGCCTTGTTAACCTCAAAAGATCTTCATAGTTGAGAAAAAAATGAATTGAAAACCTCAATGAAGTCTCCAACATGCCCTGGTATCATTTACATTCTTCATATCCTCTTCATACAGTGAACAAACAAATTCCTCAGCTTCATTTATTAATGCCTTGTTAACCTCAAAAGATCTTCATAGTTGAGAAAAAAATGAATTGAAAACCTCAATGAAGTCTCCAACATGAGTTTGATGGGCAGTTCCAATTGCAGAAGAGTGCTAAAGTATTTCAATATGAATAGCCCATCAATCTGTTTGCAACTATTATGATTCTCATATACCTTTACGCTTCAAGACTTCTTGTTTAATCCATTTTATAGCATTGATAGCATCAGGGATTAGAGCCTGCGTTAGGTCGGATTGGTGGAACATTGCCGTTTTCTTTTGTAGTACAGTATCTAAAATGAGGAAGAAAATCATATTTGGAACAGAATGAGTGTAAAAATACCACTAAATACTAACTAATACCTTGAATACATAATGTATTTTATCTGATGTACTCAATGAGCGATGATACTATATGCTCATTGCATGTACTACAGTCCAGCAGTGTTTGCATACCGGTACTAGACTATATTTACACTAAATTTTGATATATCACAGTCTGAAATGCCCTATGAGTTTGGACTATAGACTATATTTTAAAACATCAACTGTCTGTCTACACTATTCAATTAAAGAGTCCAGCTGCACACTAACACAAATGTATTTCTGTAACGTTTCGTCCGACCAGAGTCAGACTTCCTCAGACAAGCAGTTTACAACAATGGCAAGAAATAAATTTGGTAAATGAATTTGAAATATCAAATCAAGTTTGACGTAACAATGCATAAACATTTAATTTGCATTTATCCGTAGAAGTAACGATGGGAAAATTAGAACCACAAATATCAGTGGAGCTCATTTCAGATGTAATTAAAAAAAAAGTTTTATTATCGCATTCACGAAAACGATGGGTAACTAAATGTAATTAAAATTATGGGCACTTAGAGAAGCACGAATCTCTTTAATTGAATAGAATAGTCATGTTTATTCCAGCTACAGTATCCTTGCAGTATACGCATACGGATCCACTAGCATAAAGGCATAAAGAAAAGATAGGAAGATAGTCTCGCGCAACCCAACTCAAATTTATGTCTGTCTACAACTTGATTTCTCACCTCTCAATCGCTTCCAATGCTACTTTCTTTCCACGGCATAACTTATCATTGCTTCCCAGGTTCTTGTCAACCTTATGAATTCAGATTTAGACCAACCGACATTAGTAAAATTGATTATTTTCTTCTCTTTTACACAACCGTGCATTACAGAAACAGCCATTAATTTCTATTTCCAAATATGCTGAGGCCTATATAGTAGTATAAGTCTGCTGAATAGTCAAGAAGAGTCATTAAATTAATCATAAACATTTCACGCAAGCCAGAAAATATCGTTGTTCGTGACATATTATTCTAGGTCTAGCCTTAACAACGTCTTATGAGCTAGTGCTCAACTAAAATTGCTATTTATGGTAAGGATATACAAGTGTTTAATATCTTACTTATATTTTTCAACACCTCTCTAGCATAACTGAACTAATAATAACTGAAAAAAACTATAGAAAGGCTACTCAACGCAAAAGCGAGCAGTAGTAGTACATCTGATATTCATCCGACCACTGGGGATCCACCTACAGCTGACTAATTTAATTGTTACGTCATACAGAAGTCTGCGTTCATTGGCCCATGATACCGGAAAAGCAGAGAAAATAGGACAGATGGTAACACATATTTATTGTAGTAAAAGCGTCTTTTCTGTAAAACGTGCAACTTTTGGAAAAGGGAACAAGGCAATATTATGTACTAAATTTCTAAGGAACATTTTAAAATCCTTTTCAGGTAGTTATAGCCCGGCAGAATCGGGCCTTAACATTGTTTTTGGACATAAGGTTTTTTATATTGTTCAGATATAATGTCGATGACATAAATAATGATACCCAGGTGGGTGTGGAGTATATAATGTTGAGCAATTTTTTTTTAATGGATTCCAATTATTCGTACCAAGATGACGCACAACCTGAATCCTAACCTGGTACGCATGCAATGTTCAGGTTGTGCGCCATCTTGGTACGAATACTTCGGAAGCACTTTTTTGTTAAAAACAATTATTTGAAAACTACATGGGTTAGTTTTGAATACATAGTAACATTGCATCTCCGTACAATGTCATAAATTCAATTTTAGTAGAATAAATGGTAGTTTATTTCACTAATATAAGCCAAGATCCATCGACAGCATCTAGCCACTTTCTTTTGCGCTGGTCAAACTACATTTGTGTTGCTGCGGACATTTCGTTTTCCTGCTTAAAGCTTAGGGACCTGGGAAATATTTTATTAGTTGAAATGAATTGGAATATTCGACCTCGTCTTTCACTCCGAACAAGGCCATGTAAATCCATCCACTGGTATCTAACGATGTGTAACATGTTTTCTTTTGGAAGAACCGGAACCTTTCAGGTGCAGCATTGACTTTGGTCAAATTAATATATCCTTGTGGAGATAGAAGGTATGCGTATGCGAAACCGATATGTGCACCTGGTATGCCAACATAGTTGAGTCAAAACATTTTGATCACTAGTACATCACACACATTTTCCTGCGTGCTTCGGTTGTACGTAGTAACGCGCACATTTTGCGAACACGCATCAAATTCCACTTGTTACTTATCGATTTTAATCGGTAAGTATGTTGATAGGTATTTGTCTGTCTGTATGTCTGTTAGATGCACGCGATATCTCACGAAAGCGAGATTGAATCTGCTCTAGATTTTGCATGTGCATTCATCTTATCTCGGACCAGAAGTCTATTGATTTTGGGCGAATTATGTCGTATAATTAGCGAGTTATTAATTTATTAGTGATGGGACACAAGGTGTCACTATGGAGTAAGAGCGCTGTTTTGGGGGATTGGGTTTTGTAATACTGCGTGTTGGTTTTCAAATGGTTTATTTATATCCATCACTTGACATCGGTGATGCCAGTAAATCTTTAATACAAAAAAATCAGTATCATCTGCAATAAAAACAGCAGTTCCTACTCAAATGACAGCTGGGGGATGGATACTCGTATTATCTGCTCTATCTCGCGCCTCTTACTAGTTTACATGAGTGGGTATCTAAGCTCAGCCAGAGACAAAAAGTTTCGGACTGCGGTTGGCGTGACGAAATGTTTTTAAATATATATTCCACAAGAAGATTATTTGATGCATATTACTGAAAGTTACGCCTTATATGTCTTTTCCCATTGTACTATTCCTTTACTGATATTCAATAATATGACGCTCATCTGACATAGTTTTTCAAGTGTGTAGATAGGTATAATTTTTTCCACGCTGTTCAGATGGGAATGTGCGAATATATCTGAGAATCGCTAATATTGGTTTGCAATGCGATGAAATCCCATCTTGGCATTTCTGTCTCTCGCAATTGCTGCGTATATTTATCGGAGAAGTTCTGTGGCGTGGTTATCAAATGAAGAACACATGGGAGTATTTTTTCCACTTCTCTACTACTCTCAAACCATAACATTTTGTCAGACCTTTTTTCATTCAACCTTTTTTTTGAAACATCCCCAACAACCACAATTAATTCTGACACCAAGTCCTAAGTAGATATGCTAAATTGATCTTTATTTTACCATTTTTCATGTAATGCTTTTTGTTAAACCTGTTATCTATCGTAAATACAGCACATTTGGCTATGTTGTAGTGTAACTTTTTTGGTCTTACATTTTTGATATATATTTGTATTCAGATCTCTTCGCCTTGCGGCTGTGTCAAACAAAGTTAGATATAAAATATTGGTTGTAAGTTGCAAAACATGATCATGTTGTTGGAATAACTTGGCATTTTACCACCCGTATATAAATCATTCATTGTCGAGAATAATAATGAAATCATAAAATCAAAACCCGTTTTCGTGAATTTTTTGTTGTAGCTGAATTCGAGGGACAACATGAAAACAGGCAAGAGAAGCACGGTAGCCTCTCATAGTTTATGACAGGGTTTCCTAGAAGGGACCCCCGGCCTCCTTGGAGGCCACTGATCGGTTATCTGGGACCACGAACAAACAGATGGAAATGCGAATATATAATAACAATGTATTTTTATGGAAGAGAAGAAGCAAAAGTGTTGAAAGTCTTTGGTAGTTTGGAAAGCATTGGCATGGAACATAAGAATGAACTACATTCTTTCCCAGGGATATACTATAAAATGTAGCAATTTTCTCATTCTTGTTCACGTGATAGCATTATCTTTCACTGCATCGTCGTGATCATCCCGCTGCATGAAAATCCTTGCTAACAAATAATTGACTGTTCTCTACCGGGTGCATATCCACTTGAACTACTGCCGACTGCATTAGCAGGCTTGTATTGTTAATTGCAACAAAAGCGGGTATTTTAAAATAGTACTCTATATTTTACGCGTATTTCAACAGTATTTCCATATATATGGGTCGCGACCCAAAGCTGAGTTCAAAAAATACCTAAAAGTTATTGATTTTTATTTCCTAGTAAATCTGGTGCTTCCGTAGTTTGTGCACCAAGATGGCGCACAACCTGAACATAGTATTGTAACAGGTCAGGTTTCAGGTTGTGCGCCATTATGGTGCACAGATTTGATAAAAAACACTAATACAAATATCAAGCCGTAAAAAAAATTGCTCAAAGCTGCAAACTCCACACCCATGTAGAAATGATGGGCAATAACCCCAAGATGAATAATCACAAATAAAAAAAACTTTATGTCTGAAAACAAGGTTGGGCCCAAAAAGGCCCCTCATCTGCCGGACTATTACCTTATGTGCGCTACGAAACTGAAAGATAAATGGCCTCGGCTCGCGGCCTGATTGTTGTATGCGATAAATCATGATGGGGGTTTGAAACACATACACTATTTTACAGGCGCTAACTCGCAAAAGCACTCCTAAAATAGCCCCGAAAATTTTGCAATGGTGGAATATAGAAAGAGTTTTTTGGGGGTCAATAAATATGTGTCACCATCTGTCCTATATCATTTACCGTTCCGGTATCACAGGCCAATGAGCGCAGACTTCTGCATGACGTAACAATTAAAATTGGTCAGCTGTAAGTGATCCCCGTGGTCGGATGAATATCAGATATAATTCTGCTCGCTTTTGAGCTGAGTAGCCTATCCATCGTCATTTTCAGTTGTTATTAGTTGCGTTATTCTAAGAAGGTGTTAAAAAGTATATGTAAGCTATGTAGGCTATGTTAGTCGTTGGTATATCCTCATTCTCGAAAAGTCGATTTTCGAGAATGTGGATTTCGGAAGCAATTCAGAAAAAAATGAATTAGATATTGTAATTAATTCAATGAATATTATTTATTATTTTTTTTAGACATTTTTTTTAGTTACCAGTTGTGCGATACGAAACTCATTTTATGGGCGTTTTTAAAGGCCTCGTCTCACGGCAAGGATCTAGGCTAAAGTGGTTTAATAACTTATTACACTTTTTAACGTAACTTAAGTAATAACAACTTAAAACGGCGATGCAAAGGCCACCCAACCTAACGCAATATCGAGCAGTAATAACTGAGATTCATCCGCCCGCTAACAGCTGATCAAATTTAATTGTTACGCTACGTACAGGAGTCTGCGTTCATTGGCCATTCTTGTAGGAAAAGTAGGGAATATAGGACAGATCGTAAACAGTCAGATCGCAACTGTTTTTCTTATGACTTTCATTGCGTTATTACACAAAAAAGTTGGCCACCCTTCCAGAATTTTGGGCTGGCTACGCTCTTGAAGTGCACTAGTTGAATTGATGCAATCGTAGCTGTTAGGTCGATCGTTTTAACGTCTCAGTTACATATTTACTCACATACAATTATGTTTGCAAATAATACCGGGTTTATAACGATTGTTTTTTCTTAAATTGACCTTCAAAATTCATCCAAATTATAATCACCAGTTAGTACCGTATGCGCCATGATTTTAAAAGAAGCAATAATAGCGAGGAAAGCTTCGCAGACTTACATGTTTTAATAATGTATAAAGCAATGATGTTTTAATATAATAATATTATGTAGATAATTTGAAGAAGCGTTCAAAATATTTGTGAAATTTGTAACATTCTAAATAGTCGAACAAAATTGAGCGAAACCATTGGTCCCTCAAAAGCTGCTACCAATATGAAGCAAGAGAGCTATGCTCAAATATATGGACACGTAGAGCCACCTAAGGTGGCAATAATTTTGATGACGTCATAGCAAAAAAAAAATAATAGCCTTCTGAAAAATTTTTTTTTTCTTTGACCACTGAAAATTTCGAAGCAATTGGTCCAGTAATCAAATAAAAAAGCGATTTCTTCAAAACGTGACAAAGAACAACATAACAACAAAACGATCGTTATGTCCACTAAACGTGTCCAATAAAGCGACTCTGGGAGTGTCATGGCTTTGGAAAGCTGTAAACGCAAGTATAACAAGAGAGCAATGCTCAAATATATGGACACGCAGAATAATTCCCCCAAAATCATATGCGGTGACCAACGACTAACATACCGGCGGTGACTTACCAGTACCTGTATCGGGGTGCCGTGACGGTACAGGGACTGTCATAGATATTTTAGGTCCTGTGACAATTGAAACATCAGTTGAAATATCTCGTGATATGAGTCAATTATGTACCGTACCGTATGTATCGGATCAGGTACCGAACCACAGTCAAACATTTCACATAAAAACGTTACTAAATAACATGCGTCAACTTAACACCAGTCGAATCGGGGTACAATTTTTGGTACAGTGACTGTCATAGCCGTTTAGGGCTGATGGACAATTCGACTACACGGACAACTCACCAGGCCTAGGGTGGTGTAGCCAGTCTGCGGACAATTTCATTCAAACCGCTATAAAACAAAAACCAATATATCTAACCCGTTAATTTTTTCACCGTGGGTGCATTGGCGGCATTTATTCTACACGCTAAACCTCGTATTAACTTTCTACGACAAAGGGTTAAAGCTATACAAATCCCCAAAGTACGGCACTCGAAAGACGTATTTGCGACCGAACGACCAGTGTGCGACCACGGATTTCAAGCCTTGATCATCGTTTCTGCTGCGTCGAGACTATCGCATACGCAGCCATACAGCAATCAAACAGACAAAACACGGTGGTCGCAAATTGGTTGACAATTGTTGGTCTTGTGACAGCGTGAAAACATTGGGCTTCTAATTGCATTTCTGACCGTCATGTATTTCAAGAACACGGTTATTTCGAACAAAACTTGTTAAATTATAAACAAAGCACCCCATCACAGCAATCAAACAGACGAAAACACGCAAATTGGTTGACAAAGATATTATCGACGTATCGGAAATGCACACCCCCTATTCCCCCTCCTTCAAATGTAGAAACGCGAAACTTTCAAATATGGTTAAAAGAAACACAACTCTACCCACCTGCCAAGTTTCATCTTTTTATTTCTCATATTTGTATGAATTTTCAAGCTTTTGACAGCTACGAGTTAGTTCAGTGTCACCGCGCTGTGTTACGGTACCAGAACTTCTCTATCTTTAGAACAGGGGTCACCAAACTACGGCCCGCGGGCCGGATCCGGCCCGCGTCGTCATTTTATCCGGCCCGCAATAACACACAAAAGTGGCCAAATATTTTTCCAAGAAAAATTTTCTCGAGCATCGTCGCCCTTGTTTATTTCGTAACATTGGCCAATCAGCAAGATGCAGAAAAAATGACGTAATAATGGGCCTTTTCGCATCCGCTCAGACACTTTGGTCACCCTGACAGATTTTCAGTCGTGGTTGTAAAAAATACTTCATTTTTTGCGATTCTGAATGCTATTCGTTAGTTTCTGGTTGTGCATGGGAAATTTAAGTATGAATCAAATAAGTCAATCATCATTTGCCTCTTTAGGAGTTGTAGTTTTAATAGTAGTAATGAAAAATTAGTCTAAGAAATAGCTGTGACAAAATGGGCTAAAATTTTCTACCGGGAGGCAACGTTTTCTGCGAAAGATGCACTCGCCGAAACTGTTTACGTCTTCGTGCTAAAATGAACGTCGAATGTGCATTTTGCGCTAACAGTACTGTAATCCCTTGCGCACTGGTCCAATTTCATTCTTTTTGACAAAAATATTTGTCCGGCCAGTTTCAACACAGTTTGAGTCATACCCGGCCCGCGTTCAAAAAAGTTTGGTGACCTCTGCTTTAGAAGGTCCTGTCTTGTGACAGCGTGAATTGAAATTGCAAGAAGGTCCGTTGGACACAAAACGGCGTCCGATATCCGCAGAACGTTTAATGACGTCATAGCAAACAAAAACAAATTTTACAGAGCTAACAGAAATATTTGAAATAAATAAAAGTAATAGCCTTCTGGAGAAAAATTTCATCTTCATCCACTGAAAATTTCAAAGCAATTAGTCCAGTTATCAAAGAGAAAAGCGACTTTTTAAAAACGTGTCAAAGAACAAGAACAACAACAACATAATATTGAAACGATCGCTATGTCCACTACGTGTCCAATAAACGCGTTTGGTCGATATAACGGTAGCGCCGCTGTGTCGTGCAGTTGCCTTGTGGTATCTATCAAATTTTTTTTTAAATAGAATCAAGCCTTTTTTTCTTAAATTGCTTCGAATTGATGTTGATTCAAATCGCTTCGATTCGAAATTCTGAAACTTACATCCTTACCTACAACTTGTAAATTCTAAATTGACTGGACGATGGATTTTCCCATTTTGATGTACACGTTTGATAGTTAAATTTTACCATTTTACGTAACAGTGTTGTGAATTGATTTGAAGAGCAACGCTGTCATGTGCCAGTGTGCTGGAATTTATTCAACCCAAACTGGGTATTTTCACTTGATTCGTCCTAATGCTGTAATGAGGAATGGCAGAATTAGGCGTTCTTTCATGACTTATTTACAGTTCTATAGTTCGATAATTTCGTCGGTCAAATAAATTTTATTTTTTTTGTTTGTTTTATATTCATCCTATGGAAGATGAGCGCCGATGAGCATTGCAATCTTTGTGGTTTGGCTTGGGAATTCTTATTATAATCTTGAGAATATGAACGTCAACTTTTAGGCTTTGCAAATACAGAAATAGACTACCGGTAGGCCTGCCGGTTAGTCGGTTACTGTACCGTACTAGCATATTGACGTAATAATACAGCAGTAGCTCAATCGCCCGATTTGTTTGTATGTCAGTGTCGCAGTGCAAAACATCAGTACCGTATGTTAGGAGTTTGATGGAGTCAATTTTGAAATATTATGTCAGAATATGCAGGTATTGAGAGAGAGAGTTTATTATTTTTGTCAACCAAATAAAAATAAATTTTAGTATAATAAATTAAACAGCATTTATTTTGGTATAGACTGGGAGATGACGATACGATCAAAGTCAGCCACCACCCATGAAAAGTTGAAAAGTGCGGTCTTTTGAAGTACCTGTAGTTGGCCTGGATCAACAATTTTCACATAGCCTATGTCATTCCTAACCCTCACCTGACTACATCATTCGAAAATGACATCACTGCGAAGTCGCAAAGACGTAATATGGCCCTCCAAAGTAAATGTATGGTCACGCAGACAATCGTCCGTAATCGAGCAAGCTGTTTTTCTCGTCGTAACGATACCGATATGGGTAAGATCGCTGGCGTTAGTGAGTTCATTCTACTCGGCTCAGGTTCCATTTCGGACGATCGTAGCTATAATTTAGAAAGCTGCATGACGTGATTGTGCCGTCGCAGTGATGTAATTTTTGGGTGACATTTGCATATTTTGTTTTTATTTTGCATTATTCTGTTACTCGATTGCCTCGAAAACAATAATCAATGTGAGCATATTATATTTGTGATTAGTAGCCTATACATCTGTACGTCTGCATTAGATGAAGTAATGGCAGTGCGTAGGCGATTGCCAGGAAGATATGGACATAGTTTGCCAACACACATTCATGGAAATTCTAAAGATAAAGGCTCAAGTTCTTCCTTAATTTTAATCTGCATTATATTGTCAGGTAGGCCTCTATAAATTAAATTATAGATTTTCCTTGAACATATCTTAATGAATCAACTTGTACATGCAAATCTGCAATATACTGCTCTTAGTATTGCTAAGGAGAATAAAACTGTTTGCATCACATGAAAATAAAAATTTCTTTTCAAATTAATTCCACCTTGAATCAAAAAGCATTTCCCGATACTTTTTTGTTTTCAGCTGTGGTAGGTTACGCAGGATTTTCTTGGTATTCACATATTCAACTGAAAAGAATGCTTTATACACCTTTATCTATGGAAAAAGTGATAGTTGACCAACCTGATATGAAACGGTATTGGGGAACTTATCGACCTCAGGTACGCAATTCACATTTTATGTTATGTGAAGTATTGGAAATTTTTATAGCCATCTGTCAATGAAAATTATTTTTTAGCTTATTCAAATGTTATCTTATAGCCTATCAAACTTTTTGGTAAGGAAATTGGAAATGATGTTTCATTTGAAGAAATTTGACAATTTTAGTTTTCACCAATCACATTTATTTTTGAATTTATGCTTGGTAAATGAAACACTAAAAAAATATAGTATTTTGAAAAAAATTGCAAAATTTTGTACAAATAATTTGTTGAACATAATAACAAAAAAAACTTGTTTTAAGGTTTATTTTGGAATGAAAACATTGAGTGAAAATTCCATTGTGACTGGAATGATGTGGCTTCAACAAAATGTCAGATATTCAAACGACCTACCTCTACGACATACCTGTGAACAAGGTTCAGGCTTTTTTTTTTTTTTTTTTTTCAGGATAGAGGTCTATCTCAACTCTCAATGTTTTCATGCACATGGATGAAATGAAGTTTGTTAAAACAGTGCAAAATACCTTGCTAATACGGTCCATTGGAAAGGGGATTAGTCATTTGCACATGGAATTTAAACAATTTCGCAGGGATGTTTATACAGCACGAAACTGTGTGTCAGCAATAAAGTTGAATTTTTTTAGCTTGTCCAAATTCTTATTCTTTAACGACTTTTTCAAACAGGGGATCGGCTTTCTCGTTATGGATGGATAGCACATGATGGGTTGAATTTTGGAATTCAGGATATTGTGGAAAAGAACTTTAATCTACGGACAGAATTTGTTAAAAAACCTGGAGGGAATCATGGAGGAGACTGGACTTGGAGAGTGTCAGCCAGATCTGTATGGTTTTCAGTAATTCAGATAATAAAATAACTTGAATATACAGAAGATGACTTTAAAACACATAGATTTGTTGCTAACCTTGAGAAACATGAAATCAGTTTTGAATTTGATATTGCTAGCTATTTTTAATCTTGTGGTCAATGAAGTTATAATGTCATCGTTTATCAAATTTTAAATTTTCAGTTTGGAAACAATGTTACCCTGTCATTGTTTTTCTATGCTGCAACTGATCAAGAAGGGGATTTGACTCCACTTACTGAAAGAAAAGCGTACGGGGAAAGACTCGTTGCAATATCTGGTACAAGAATTTAATACATAAATTCGTATTTTAAAAGTGGTATTATGTTAACAAACCTCTATGACAAGTGACAATAGAATACCATGGTACAATATGCTAGTCTGAATAATTTTAAGAATCATCCTTTTGTCTATTTACCATGTCCATAATACAAAAAAATTAATATATCACCACGTTTTAAATAGAAGAATGGCAGCAAAGGCATAATATCCGACTGTTAACTTATTTAACTATTCATGTACTGATTAAATTTTTGTCTAATTGTGCATGGTGTTGGCTCTGCCCATGTGAGATCCAAATTGGATAAATATTACAAACTAGGAGTATCGTGAAATGTGAAAAAAATGAGCAGATGGTTTGAATTCAAGTCTATCTATTATGGGAAGATTGGCTTCAGCTCCAACCAACCATCACTGCTTCACGCCACGGCTCGAGCTCCCCTGCTCTTTGTGGAAGAGAAGTAAATTAGTTGGTTTGGTGCTATTTCAATTACCGTAATATAACAGAAATACCCTTTTGGGATTTAAAATAATAAATAAATAATTTTGTATTAGGCCATATGTATTCATCGCGCGCTATATTTCACATGTGTAACTTAATGTTAAATTTTATTTTCTAGGTTTTAGTCCTGGACTTGGACCTTTTACAATAAAATTTCCAAAATCAACTGAAAACAAGAAACAAGAGTTTCATTACACTGTAACTGAAGTGGAAGGTTTACATAAACTAAAAGATGGTGTCTTAAGAAAACTGGCTGTCTCAGAAGTGTCTCCTCGGGGAGGTGGAGGCAAAAAAGTTCCTAGATACTCACTTGTACAAGATGAATTTCCCGGAAACGTCAAAAATCCAAAGTCAAAAATGCTAGTACATCAGGTTGAGTATATCCTCTGCTAATATCGTGTCAGTTTATTAAATTTTAATAATTCTTACTCTAATATTGAAATTTATTAGCAGTTTTACAAAATGTGCCTTTGGATCACACACAAACTGTGTAATTGTAGTTTTCATACGAAATTGGGGCCATATATTTATCCCTATTTATAAGTTTACGTTTAAGCATTTGGAAGTATGATTGATGCATGTTATCGCACTGCTAGTTAATTGTGAATATTGTGAAAGTATTATATTTTGAAAGATTGCTGTTAACGTAAAGTGGTTCATAGCCATGTAACCATTGGTGGGTCACTGTTGTCTTCGCTATCCGTAAAACCCCATTTGGTCTGCTACTCAAATAGGAAAAATTAATCCACCATATGATTAAGAAGTACTTTTCCTAGGATAAATCTGAAGCAATGCTATATGCACAGATAAAAAAAAATTTTTGGGCACGAATCGATATATGCTTCGCCTCACTAAATTTTTTATGTTGTTCTTGTTGGGTTGTGAAAAAAATAGCTTTTCTTAGTAACTTAATGGACCAAGCGATATCTTTTTTAAGTCGATTTTTCAAGGTAAGGTAGTTTATTAAAGTTTGGTTTTCTCATTGCCAAATCATAAAAGACAATTATTCTAATAGCTTTGAATTTAGTTTATCATACATAATATAAAACACCTTTTAGTCTCTATTAAATGAGCGCTTTTGAAGCTTCATTGATCAACCTTTACATTGGTTGCTATAAAATTGATTTATGTTTTGTTAAAGGTTACAATGGAAACACCATTTGAAGTAGAAGTCATATTCGAATCATCAAGCGTAGAGCAAAGAACTGAATTAACCGGATCTTCTTTTACAAATTTATTAACAAATTTAAAAATGAAATTTGATCAAAAATTTGAATCAAGGCGAGTGAATGAATCCATGTATTTACATAATAGTTTGGTATGCTAGAATTCCGCCATCTTCCTGTTTGAATGACTTGAAATTATATATAAAACCGGTTGATTATCTGAATATTTGAGTTTTGTATATTTTTCGAATTGAGTTGTTTGAATATTCCTAGCATAGTTGTACAACATATCTTACTATAGAAAACAATATGCTACAAGCAGTCTTGTAAAATTGTTAGCAAAGCTGTATGTTTAACCCGAACTTGTAAACACTCTTCAATCCAAGTATTCGAATATCATATTCAGGTTTCCACTGCATAAGCTTCGGTACGATGCAGAACAAATATCATTCGCCAAAGCTGCTTTTAGTAATATGATCGGAGGTATTGGGTATTTTCATGGAAATTCTCTTGTACAATCTGAATATGAGGTAGAGCCTGTACCATACTGGAAAACAGGTTTATTAACAGGAGTGCCATCCAGGTCATTCTTTCCAAGAGGATTCCTTTGGGATGAGGGTAAGATATTGCCTATTCAAATAATATACAAAAGCTGCTTTGCATGAAGTAAAATGGTGTTTTTTGAATTGTTTTTTTTTCTAAAATCTTGAGAACAATTCTTTGGTCTAATCTCCAAAATCAATTTTTTTTCCACTAATAGAGTACACTCAGTACAGTATCAATGCTCGTCCATTTCAAACCTATGTCCAATAAAATTGGAGGAAACCCTCCGCAATGGTGTATTTAAGTGGGTAGGCAATGTTGAACAGGTAATATTCTAGTCCGTTCAAAATAATTGCTCTTTGTGCATGAGCTGCTTGTTAATAAAGGTGAAGTCTTGAAAACACTGTTTAACAAATAATTGGATTTAAAAAATACTCATGTTTTGTAATCTAAAAAATCTGAAACTACTAGAAATGGCGCTTCTTGCCAATTTTAATATATACTATAATATAGTTCATTTATTTATCAGGTTTCCATGAATTGTTAATCAGCAAATGGGATCGAGAATTGAGTTTATCTGTTATCGGCCATTGGCTTGATACTATGAATGCTGAAGGTTGGATTCCGAGGGAACAAATTTTGGGAGACGAAGCACGAAGCAAAGTTAGTGATGCTATAATAATAGTTGGTAAATCTATAACTCAACTGTTATATTCGAATTCAAAATGGTATAAAAACATAGTGAAATGACTGTTATTTTATGACAATTCATTATTGTCGAGAACATAAATGACAGTTTGGAATGAACCATCAAGGTCTTATCTGATTAAAAAAAAACTGGAAATGAACTACGGTATTTGGTTCAAAACTTTCTCAGATATTTATATTTGTCATGTAAATATTATCAATGAATAGTAGGAGAACTTCCTATCAGATATGAACGTTCTTATTCGAAACCTCTTCAAACCTAAATCAACTTTGTGGTTTAGATTGCTGTGTAATATTACTTCAGGTAATTAAGAAGTTTGTGTAGTTGAATAAGTAATTCCATGTGGTCACTTATATTATCTGTACAGGGTGAAGTACTTCAATACCTCACTGCATTTTATAATTTAGGTACCTGATGAGTTTGTTGTGCAAAGAAACACGAATGCAAATCCTCCAACTTTTTTTTTAACATTACAATCAATAGTAAGAGATATGAAATCACAACGTAAAGGAATGACAGAAAATGAAAAGAAAACTTTGACTCGAATGTTTCCAAAACTCCAGGTGATGACTTGACAATTTATTAAATGTTCTTGTTTTTGATTTGCATATTTTGACTATTTAGTAACTTCTCTTCTTTTATATGATGCTTACTCACGCCTTCTTTTCAAACAAAGCCATGTGCAACCAGCCCTTGATAACTGAGGATAGGTAACAAGCTACTATAATTTGGGAGGTCCGGGATCTTCCTGGTTCAGCACTGCCTGCTCAATTATTGCACTCTAGGTGAAGTGGTATGGGATTTGAACAGGATGTGAGCCCTTTTTGCTTCAACCTCCAAGCCACAGAGGTTTATTTTAAATGCATATTAATGGAACATTTTTTTTTATTGCAGGCATGGTTTAGCTGGTTTAATCGCACTCAGTCTGGACCAATACCCGGTTCATATAGGTGGAGGGGTAGGGAAGAGAATTCTGACAGAGAACTTAATCCAAAGACTTTAACCTCTGGCTTAGATGATTATCCGAGATCTTCTCATCCTAATCAAAATGAACGTCATGTTGATTTGCGATGTTGGATTGCTTTAGCATCTGAAACGCTCTCTAATATTGCAGCAGAAATTGGAGAAGGTGTGATTGTTTAAAAATTTGAGTTTGGTTTTGTCGTTTACTTTTATCACCATTGACTATTTTTTTGACATGAGATTTGATAAATCTAGGTTCATCTAATGATTGATATTCTTTACTGGATTAAATTTTTGAATATATTTTCAATTTTTAATATTTCTTGAATAATGTTCAATTTATTTACAGATCCAACTGAATACAAATCAACAAGTGATTATTTGATGGATAACAATCTACTTAATAAATTACACTGGTCTGAAGGACTTAACTCTTATTCTGACTTTGGGAATCATTCAGCCAAGGTAATGCAAAGAATGACTGAGCAGTCAATATTTTTAGAATAGTTGAGTTGACTGTAAATGAGTTTATTCATACATATTGTTGTTGTACTTTGCAGTATTGGTAGATGTATAATCGTTTCAATACTTGGACATTTTGGCTTATGCTACCACCAATTACTTTTTTGTTATTGCAATTAATGAAACTTATGTCGAGTCCAAAAGTTCCTACACAAACAAAAGCACACAATGTTCATTTTTTAACATGTGCATGTATATGTGCATAAGATGTCGGATAATTCCTTTCAAAAACCTGTCACTTTTTATGGTCATAAAATCTATGATTTATTTATGTTTAACCCATTTTTTCGCTTTATTTGCCTTTGTTCATCGTCGTTCGTGCATTCTCCGAGTACGTCTCATGCATACAGGTTTTATGCCTGATGTTAGAAATCGAGGATTGTGTTGTTTTGTTTGCATTGAAACCTAAGCTCGCTTCCACTTTCATTAATTGTTATAATGAATAATAGTATAAAATGAAAAAATACTTCACTTCATCACTGAAATACTTACTGAAATAATTGTAACAACGAAATAAGTAATTGATATCTTGGGCTGAAACGTCTGTAAGTCGTGGTAAATTACTAGTTTTTATATAAACAATGGCTTCAATTTTATATAATCTATTCATATTTTAGGTTGTTTTGGTACAAAAACAAATTCCTCCTACTAAACCTGGTTTGCCGGTTACTTTCAAAGTTGTGAGAGAGACTAGATCTCAACCAAAGCAACAACTGGTCAATGCAAAGGGTTACATAACTCTATTTCCCTTCCTTCTACACATTTTGGAACCAAATTCACCTCAGTTATTGAATATTTTACAAGAAATTACAGATCCAAATCTGCTATGGACTGATTTCGGATTGAGGTATGTTGAGGTTATTATTTTCCAAGCATTTTGTATGCTTGTATTTTTGATATGCAAATTATGCTTACTTTGCCGCTTTAGAAAGACAGACTTTATACATTAACTTTAATTTTCTTTTATTTGAATTTTTTCATAGAGCAATAATTTGTTAAAAAAGTGGCGTGAAAAAAATCATTTTATTTTCTCACCATAGGTCTCTGTCAAAAACTGATCCACTGTATATGAAACGTAACACTGAACACGATCCACCATACTGGCGTGGACAAATTTGGATCAACATAAATTTTCTAGCTGTTCGAGCTCTCAAGCATTATGCCACTGTTTCTCCACCTCCTGTTTCTGAACTTGCTGATCAAATTTATACCAAACTGAGAGCAAACTTAGTTAATAATATTTTTAGGCAATATAAAAATACAGGATATATTTGGGAAAATTACAATGACAATACTGGTGCTGGACAAGGATGTCATCCATTTACTGGGTGGTCAGCACTCGTAGTTTTAATCATGTCTGAACAGTATGGGAGTTAATATGAATTAAGGTTTTTAGTTAAATTAGTGCTGAGCCACTTTATAGAATGCTTTGGCTGTGGATCGCAGACCCCGAGATAGGTTGACAAGCATTTCGATTCTTTCTGCGATCCAACTTGAAGGATATTTTGACTCAAGGACTCAACTCCAAACTCTTAGGAAAACAAAGTTTGATAACATAAACATCGAAAGTATGAAATTCAGTCATTCACAATATCAAAATTCTGATTCCTCTCTCCTAGTATCTCCCAAATTGAATATCCATGAAAACATGCCAAACACCTATTCGGATCTATAGTCTTGGTTATGATAAAGAATTAGTCTTATTCAGAGAAATTGTAATAGTATAACCATTCTTGTGCCTGTAGTGATGCTGAATATATGAAATTGAGAAGTAGGAGCTATATATGGTTAAAGATTTAAAATTGCAATTATTTGTCTGTTTTCTTAATACTCCGTGCATAATTTTAGAATATTATTACTGGTATGTGTTTATCTTTTTTTTAAGGCATTCTCTCCCTAAAATTTTCATATCATTGATATATTGGAATGAAGCATCTAAATTCTATAACATGGCATTGTCTTTGGAGTTTTGTATAGCTATGTGGATATATTATTTGCACTATGTTGTAGAATAACTTCGAAAAACTGGTTTTGGTATTGTTTTTATTGTTTCTAGGCAATTAGTGTATCTTACGGTGCAATAAAATTATGTAATGCTGACAAGTGTAATAATTTATCTGGGCGTCAGGTCCATATAGTTAATAGTATGTAGTTGCTGATATACTTGAATCACACTTCAGCCCCAGCCCATCCAATTAGTTTACATATAAAAAAGGATATTTACCATATTCAAAAGGATCTTCAATTCATCCTTGTTAGGATATGAATCGTGCGATCGTCCGAAATGGCATTGGCGCCGACGATAAAGAACTGACTGACGTTGTCGATCTCTCTCCTATCGGAATCGATGCGACGAGAAAACGAGAGAAATAACTGTTCGATGTCGGGTGCTCGTTTGCGCGTCTTGGATGACAGTTAGGATTGCCAACCGTCCTTTATTTCAAAGGACAATCCTTTTTTTGAGATTTTTGTCCTTGTCCTTTTTAAGATGATAATTGTCCTTTATTTTTTCCAGCGTCGTTTTGCCCGATAGTTATAGACTTATAGTACTGCGTTTGATATTGTTTCGTTCTTAAATCGCCTCCGTTTATGTATTTGCAAGCTTTTAATTATTCTTTTTCATTTCGCTTTGGTACGGCTCAAATAGCCAAAGAAATATCAATTTTATTAACAATTTTAAATATTCCACATTAATTTTCCGTAGACGGCAAAAGTGGCAACACTCCCAAGATTTGAGTGAATTCTAGTTCAATAACTGAAAAATCTACGTATAATTGGTCTCCAAGATTTTAGATTATTTCTCAACTCTGCGATAACGTATTTGGAAAAAAGATTTGACTTTGATAAAAATTCAACATTTGTAAAATTATCTCTTTTGGATAATCTTTTTCCAAAATATCAGACACTTGTAAAAATTGTAGAGCATTTGAAGCTAAAAGACAGACTTAATTTGAATATGTTTGACCTATTTGATGAAGCTGCACTCATTCAAATAAAATTTGGCACGATTCAAAGCACTAAACTGTTCACAGAATGCAGTTTGATTGCGTCAATGTTAAATAAACATTAAATGAAAAACACACGAAGACTTTTTAATATATCTCTTTAGCTTGTATATAGTATGTATTTCATTGTTTTATAATGTTCTTTCCTGCAAGTTACAAAATAAATGATGACGGTAATCTATGTCCTTTATTGAGACTTTTCATAGTTGGCAACCCTAATGACAGTTCATATAATTCGAAGGGCTCTGTTACGTCACTGTGACGTCGTAATGATGTCATTTTTGGATGGTGTAGTCAGGTGGGGGTTAGGATTGATACTTGGAAAATTTGTCATGCTTCGCCCACTATAGAAGTATGTTAGGTACGAAATTACATGAGACCGACAAATCCACCTATAAATAAGACATGGGTGAAAAAATCACATGTCGAGTGAAATTTAAGTGGACAATTATCTGATTATAAAGATTCATGTGGTTGTGGACGAAATACCTGATGAATAAAATTATGCTGATGAAAAATCTGATGAATTGGAGGTATATGGTCAAAACAATTGATAAATAGGATGTTTGTGGACAAAGCACTTTAAAGATGAGATGTAGACGAAACATCTTTCCTTCTCTTTCGAAACTATGCTTTTGCTTGCAGATATATAAAAGTATTTTCCAATCTAAGAAAATAAAATATATTTTGGGTTTTGATCGTGATTGCTAAACTTTGGTACTTGTTACAATTCACAATTTCAGAATGTTTTATACGGCTTATATATAAATAAATATGTAAACTTCTATATGTAAATGAGATGTATGTGGAGAAGCATCTTACTTATGCATATACCGTAAATGCTCGTTTTAACGCTCGGTCTTGATTTGAATTCGCCCGTTTGAATAGCCGCCCGTGTGAACAGGACATAAAAATAAATAAGGACCGGTGCTTGAATACCCGCCCGGTGTAAAAGTTTTTTTTTGTAGATTTGTACCTGCGGTGCGTAGAAAAAGTCAAAATTTTCATTATTCTCGTTTAAATCATACTTGAGAACTGGAAATGACAATATACGGTATTAATTATTGTAACGATCGATCTTATCTACCGGTATTTTTGTGTGTAATTTACTTTAAGAATAACAAGCGCCCCTGCTTGAATAAGGGCCGGTTTGAATAAGGGCCCGGTTAGTGAGTATGTTTAAAAAAAATAAGCGCCCGGGTTATTAAACGAGCAAATACGGTACTTATAAAATGAATGAAGGAGACTTAAAAAAGAAAGGTGCAGGTGAACAAAACTTGACCTGGCGATGACGATGTATTTGGACAAATTAACTGATTACTGTGGTCAAAACATATACATTCATATATATAAAGACAAGGCATCTGTTGAATGATACATGGTATTCATGTAAACAAAATATTTAATGAATTAAATTGGAGATTGCGGTACCGTAAAAGATTTAATACCAGTACCCGAAATTGTACTAGGGGAAGGTGGGGCACGTTGGGACATGGGGCACAGTGGGAAATCACCTCTCACACTGATACTATATCCGCAATTCTCCCAGATAGCACAACTACGTCGGAACAACCATGGCCGAACGTTGTTCGAACCACCGGCCCAATAATGGCGAACAACCATGTTCCAGCGAAGATTTGGCCGCTGGGCCAACGTCGGTCCTTTCGCTGTAATGCAACCGTGGCAAACGGTCGGGCCAACGTAGGCGATACGTTGTAACACAATCGTGAAATTTGGCCGGGCCTACGTAGGCGACACGTTGTAATACAATCGTGGCATATGGTCGGGCCGAGTTAGGCGATGTGTTGTACAGACAGGGTATGGATCTATACTACATAGAAATTTCCCACTAATCTAACATTATTTAAATAATAAAATACAAAAGATAGCAAAATGTCTTTATTTTACAAATATGTATACATGTAATAAAATTAATCGGAGTTCGTTGCCGGATCATCCAGAGCTGAAAAATATAAAAATTCTGTGTTAAATTGCAGTATTAGCAAATTACAGCACCAGAGTTCAAAGCCTAGTCTGAATGACTGCATCCCAACAAATTTTCAGAGTAGGAATCTTAAGCCAAGATTCTGCAGTCGCAAATGTGTGAGTGAAGCTTACATTGACAAGACGATAATAATTGAGAAATACAGAAATTCTTGATTCCGCAAGGGGGGCGTAGACAACGTTTTGAGGGGAATATTTGTTGGAGGGAATATTGATGATTTGCGATTTTATCTGACTAAAATGTCTTGAAATATTCCTTGTTGAAATTCATCTATCTTATTAGAAACATCATGCACCATGATTAGTCTATTTGTTTAATTGATTTACAATAAATTTAGTTGTAACTTCATCATTTGCTGTTGCGATGATACAAATAAGTTCCAAAACCACTGTTCGCCATTATGCACCAAACTCTGGCAACATTGGATTGGCAATTTGGCACTTGACTCTAACCATAATCAGCTTGGCGATATCTCCTTAATAAATATTTTTCTATATTGTTCACTTTTGTATACAAAATCTACATTCAATTTCTTTACTGTTCACAGTTGTTTACAAAATCATTATTCAATTTAACAATCATAATGATAAAAATGAAAGGTGTGGCAACTGGCAAGTACATTTTGTTTACTAGTCCGTTTATTAGTTTAATATACCCAACTTATCTAAATTTTCTCGCCTGTTTTTATTTTATTATATCTCTGTTGTTGTTGTGTGTGTGTAACTTAATTTAATTCATGGAAACGATAGGCATCTTTTTGGCAAAACCTTATATTCTTTACGCTTTAATCTTAATTAAGGTTTTGTTTTCACTCCAGATTGTCAGATTCTATTTAATCAATTTTTGTTCATTTCCCTTATGAATTATCTTAAGCTGATTTGGAGTCAAAATATTCTTATACTTTTAAAATAGAAGAGGGTAGAGCAGAGAAAGATGGTGGAACAATATGATGAACATATTACATACCTTTAATAGCAGAAACTAAGGGCGTCCCACTCACTCCTTCTTATCCATCGCGTCCTGCACAGTTGAAAGAGCGGGCGAGTAAATTTGTTATAATTGAGCTCATGATTCTCCAATCCAGTCTTTCTTGGAGCAACCTCCGAGACTTGACAAATATCCTATCTGGAATGAGTAAATAAGCACAATTATGAGAATACATTTAATGAAAAGGTTTCCATCCGTTGCAAAAGCTCTATGTTAATTACCGCGAGTATCTACTCGAAAATATACACATGTGTTTTGTCCACATCGCATTCGTATAAAAGTGAACAATTTTAATATTGCAATCGGATCGTATTTAGACATTTAAATAATCTTCCTTGAACACGAAGCGAAAATATGGGGCATATTGTATTTCATACATAATTTCGAAGCGCTTCATGCAGTCAAAAACAAAACGACAAAAAATAAAAGGCACTCAATAAGATGAGACCCAGCAAAGGTATTTTCACCTATTTTACTTTCATGTTCTGTTTAGCTTTCGAATTAATTATGGAGTAATCTGCAATATTTTAACATTGTACTAAAACTAAACAAATATTCTGAATCTCAGAGATTTTTACATCGTGGTCTTCATACGATGGCATGTGTTACCGGTCAGCGAACTCTTTTAAATTAATTTTGCTTGCCCGCTGGCCGCTGGGGTAAAAAGGTTGGGAACCACTGAACTAAACAGTTAAGTACAACCACGTTACACCAACGCCCTGCAAACTTACAGTCGATTTTCATCAGAATGATTAAATAGAATATTCAGAATAGAATAAATTGATTTTTAATGTTTTTTCGTTGTGGGGTCGCAAGTATCTGTAGTCTGTGATTTTACAAAAATTGGGGTCGCGGAAAAAAAGTTTGGGAACCACCGCCGTAAAGTGTCCGTAATCAGCCTATAAAAATATTCAACTTACGAGCCATTTTTTCATCCTTGAATGTATTCTGGATCAAAATGTAATCAGACAATGAATTGACAATGAATTTCATCAATTCCGGTATGTCCGAGTCCACACTATATTCAGTGGAAAATTGCAGATGTCGTAGCTTGTAGCATAAGAGTTTCTACCGCCTGTCCCAACAATTTTTCCATGGACTGGATTGAAGCATGGCTTGATCTCTGAAAATCAAGTTAGTGTTACCCAATGTATAGTACATGATTGTCTTTCAGATGATAAACGTGAACGAATGGCCTATACTAATTACCAGAATATAAATTTTTCATTAATATTAATTACCGTATTTTCCGGCGAATAAGTCTACCCGGCGAATAAGACGAGGCCTGTTTTTAAGCCTGAAAAAATGGGTTTTTGCATATAACCGGTTAATAAGTCGGGGTAGTAAAATCGCATCAACGTCGGGAATCTTAAATTACCATGCAATGCCTTTCGAGCGGTCGCCGCGTTTGCGCATTGGTTAAAATAGCCTATAATGACTTTTTCTTGTAGCGTAATATTCAATCCATATATGATAATGCAAATATGATAATCACAGCATTGAAATTCCAGATTCACAGCACGAGAATGTCGATTTATTTAAACTAACCAGAGGAGGACGTGGGGGATGCTATCGCCGAAGGTGTTTCATTGTCCGGATTCAATAATAAGGCGACAAAAAAATGAAAATGATCATACTCGCCTAATAAGACGAACCCCCAAAAATTTGGGTCTAGAAAAGCGACTTACTCGTCGAAAAATACGGTATTAACCACATGATGTTGTACTAGGTAATTATTCAACCGATATATCTAGCTAATTGTGCAATATTTTATGGCACAGATATGCAAGGAGCTACTATCGAACTATAAAACAAAAACACCTGTTTTGGGCATTGTCCGCATTGAAACACTGAGATGCTTGAAATGACACAGTGTATGATTGCGTGAAAGAGGGAATTGAAGCAGGTGAATTTTCCAGTCCATTGTCATAGGGCCTATTACTGTATTATAAAAATGGTATATATCATTAAACTTACAATGGTAATATTGACACTTGACAGAATATCTAATCGGTAATAATTATTTAGAATGACCGGAAAAAAAATGGATATTACACAAAATATGTCCAAATATTTGTAAAGGATGTGCCGTAAAATACTTCATGCTTTTAGAGTCGCTGCGCATTGCACAGTTGCATGCACATTTGGCAGTCATTGTACAGAGATGGGCTTCGCCCAGTCGCCCGAATCTTTTTTGCTAGCGGTCTACTTTCCAATTCACTTTAAAATATAGACTAGACTGGCCCGCACCTAGACTGGCGGGCCATGTCGCATCTCGCATGTGTGGCGTAAAAAGTTATACTTTAGAAACAAAATTTTATTTAAAGTGTTATAAAAACAAAAAGGGAAAACAATTATCCTTGAGCTATTCTTTACCCAAAAACATCAAATTTTAGTTTCAGTTTGATTGTGGCAATTGTTAAAACATATTTAGATTTCAGCCAATTGAGATCTGTATTTAGATTTGTTGAAATTCATCAGACAGAAGGTTCACAAATGTACAACTATTCAGATTACTGGATTAAGTCGTCCAACGGGTTGGATTTGGGCTGCGGAAATGTTTGGACTTAGACAAATAAAGTAAATATAAAAAATCATATCTAGGGATGAAGGACCAATACCGGTACCGGTACTCGATAACGAATACCGGTACTGGTAAATAAGAGATGGCAACCTCAGAAAGTTTAACAAAAAATGCCAAAAGACCAAGTACGGTAACTTGCCGGTACCTCATCTCGTTCTGTCGTTACCGGTACCTACGGTGTCCAGGGATAAATATGTACCGTAATATATGTAATACCGGTATGGTGCCGGTACCGTATCACCCTTAAGAACTGTGATCTGACAACGCACTTAGGGTACGGTACTGTACCGGTACCATGAGATTAACTTACATGGTTAGGCTACAACTATCTCTACTTTCGCCATTCATACTATGATAGCATTAAAAGTTCAATTTCACTGTCTAATCCACGGCAAAAACCTCGTAACAGGATACCGATTACGAGTACCGCCAAAATGAATGGCGACCCCATGTGCTATATTCGAATCGCGCGCCAATTTCATCGCGTTATGGCGTGTTTCGTTGAATGCCAATGATGGCCTTACCATGGTAAATGGTTGTAAAACCGCGTACAACGGTTGCCGGCGGATTATAACGTTGGCCCAACGTAGTTGTGCTATCTGGGCTGTCCGTGGTTCGATGTTTCAATCCGCCCTTCGGTGAGTTAAAACGTTCTCGCGAACGGACAACGGACGGGTAGAGCGGCGCAAGCTATTAGGTGAAATTGGTTTTGGGGAGTTAAAACTAAAATTTCACCATTTCAGTTTTTTTTCTACTTTAGCCTTTCCAACGTGACAAACCACCGTCTGATATTTTTCGGCTTTAGTCCACTGAAAAATATTCATAACGTTGGCGAGTGGATGTGTCTTCCGAATTTCGCCGTGGGATGGTCTGAAAATATTTGTTTCCTATGGGGAACAATGGTCAGGGGTTCAGTGGGACATTTCGACAGGGCACAATTCGAGAGTGTTTGATACAATAAGTGCTTAGAGACCTAGAGATGCGTTATATTTTGTGTGATATTATGTTTTTTTTTGGCCCATGGCCCAATATGGAATATATTCGAGAATCAATAATATTTCCAGATTTAGATTCGAGGAAGGAAATATTCAAATTTGTTTGCGAAATTTTTTGTCAAAATATCTGAACTATTTCAGTTAAACATTGATTTTAAAAATATTAAATCTTTAAATTTGAAGTCTCCCTGTTCTTTAGACGATTATGCTGATTAATTCCTTATTTTAAGGACATACTTCGTTGAATTTTGACAGACTGACCCATTGTGTCCCTGAGTCTGTCCGAATGTGCCCCACAAGTGGGGTACAGTGGGACATTCGACAGACGTTTTTCAAAGCATTTTGGTAGTAAGATGTGTGTCGCAAGGGAATTTCTTAGTCGCTGAATAAATACTACATTTACCCCTCCATGCATTGGTCCCGCCAACTTAAGTGAATATGCTGAATTAACGCCTCAAAATATGCAAAAGAAAAAAGTGTTCCAACCTTCCCCTACTTCGTTTTGGCGTATGTGTTCCAATATGTGATAATAACCCTTTTGTTTATAGGCTTATGTGTGTACCGGCAGTGGCGGCGCGTGGTCATTTTGACAACCGGGGCAAGCTACTGCGGGACCAAGTCACCCCCATCTACGGGGACAGGATGAGCGCTGTAAGTTCTCCCATCATTTTATGAGTATAAAAACCATTTCATCGGTAACAACCAATCGGCAAAAGCGACAATTTTTAACGATAAGAAAGTGTCTTTAAAACCGGTCCAAGTCAAGGGATTAATAAATATAGACATAGTTTATTTTGAAACCTCTTTCAAAAGGATAGGCAATATTTAACCAGATAAATACAATGACATATTAACAGAAACTTCGGGAAAGCAGACAAAACCTAAAATAAGGTTTAAAACGTTACTATGAAGAAAGGAAAGTAATGCAAAGATAAGGACATGCGTCGCTCACTCATAGATATATATGCTGCTAGACTTCTACTGCTTGAACATATATGCAACACGCCGCGGTTTCTTGGCAGCAAAATGCTCAATAACGCGCTGATTAAAGTCATGCATCCCAGAAATAACGTCTCTGTGAATGGATAAAACAGCCAAGGAATTTAATCTATCTTGCTTCATTGTGTTTCTGAGATACGTTTTATTACGCTTCAGCGTGCTGAATGATCGCTCTGCATCGGCGGAAGAAATAGGCGTCGTCAAAATGATGTCCAGAAATTTTGCAGACGCCGCAAAGGTAGTTACTAGAGTGTTATCTATGAGGAACCCATAGAGCGCGCAAGTTGATGTGATGTTCAAAAAAGTTTGATTGGTGTATATACATCGCAATTCATTTTCCAATTTACCCACGTTTATCATGGGGTAAAATTTGGAGACAGTAGCCAACAAATGGATGGGAAATTGACGTGCAAATTTTGAAAAATTTTTTGGGTTCATCAAAGAGAACGCGGCAAGGTGTTCAGTGCGCAGACGATCGCCTGTTTGATTCACCAGAATGTCACAGCATTCCTTTGCAGACAAAATCAAACGCTGCGTTGTTTGCCCGCGGCGTAAAGAAGCACTCCATGTGTCGTCGTATTTTATTGTTTCCCGGATACGAGATACAGCATCGCAGAAGTCTGAAATACACGACTGCACAGACGCTCCATCCATTAGCCTTGACTGCAATGCGCCGTATAATACATCCACGTGATAGAATATTGTGGAGAAAAAAGCGAGAAAAAATGAAAACTCACCATCTTCTAGCAGACGCTTTAGACCTGCCGCCTCCCTCACAGAGCGTTCGTCCCAAACCGGAGAGCACTGAATGCCATTGAAACACTCAATGAGCTCAGACCTAATTTCGGACACGCCCTGCACCACGCGTGATTGGAAGTTCCAACGTGTTAATGGTGCACAAGCTGGGAGACGGCGGCTACATATCTGGCGAAGGAGGTCAGAGCGCTTCGGCGAAACGGAAAAAAATGAAGAAAACCCCGAAACATTTGCAAAAATTATACGGACGAGAGGGTTATCAAGACACATATTTTTAATAACGAGGTTAAATTGGTGTGCATAACAATGTAAAAAATGCGCATGAGGAAAATCTTCTTTCATATAAACTTGAACACCATGTTTCGACCCACTCATGACTGCCGCGCCGTTGACAGCCGATATTCCGCAAGCCGTGCGATCAACGATTGGTACAAAGCTGTGAAATCTCTCGGTAGGTTTACCATCTTTCACAAACCGAAAAATCACAGCCAGTTGGGAAACGCACGTGATGTCAGTTGTCTCGTCAGACTGAATCGAAAGGAACTGGCAATTCTCAATTTCCAGAGCCAAATGTTGTAAATAAATTTTATACATTGAGTCGGGCAAATCATTTTGGATATCCTTAGATGTCCCTTTCGAAACAGTTGCGGCATCAAGATGATCTCTCAATACTGTATCTAGGGATGCGGTGTATTCCACCATATCCAAAAATACCCCTCTATTGGAAGAGCCAGCCCGTTCATCGTGCCCACGGAGGGACGGCTCGTGACAACCAATGAACTTCAAAACATCTATCAATCGACCGAGAACATGGCGGTTTTTCTCGACGTTTTGGTTGTGCCGACGAATAGAAACCGCGCGTCCTTCATTCAACTGTGCTGCAATATTAACATTTCCGAATGTTCGGTATTTTACTGCATTGTCCAGATGCTCCATAGAAGATCGATGATCCCTGGCACGCTCGGAAAGATGTTTAAGATCTCTAAAACCAAATTTACACCAACGTGAGTCACGGGCGGTAGCAAAAAGTAGGCAATAAAAACAAAAAAGTGCATTTTTGTCCTCGCTGTAACACAACCATTCGTGTTTTTTATACCAAAATCTGCGAAATCGGCGTCGCCCCGTCGACGTTCGGCGAAGGCTTTGCGAGCGAAAAATGAACCATGTCGGGAGAATATGGCTAGTGTAGACAGTCTGTGCAACCGATATTGAGGTATTTTTCGAATATTTTTTATTATACCGAAAAAACAACCGGGGCATTGCCCCGGTTGGCCCTATTGACGCGCCGCCACTGTGTACCGGTATGTATGTTTATTTGTCTCAAAAATGTAACAATTTAGCGAATTGTAGCCATGAACTCGAATTTGTATGTGCTTCATTAACTTGATTCATAAGATATTGTTGTTTTTGTTATTTACGGTAGGTATGAGTTTATTTCGAATCCATGATCAGCATAAAACGGGCCCCGCAAGTAAAAAAAAGGTCAAATAAATAATAAAAACTGATTATAGAATCAAGGTAGCAAACTAAACCATAAGTACAGTTTATGACCTATGCGTGCTACATAATACGTGTGAGCTGGAGGGTTTTTACATAACACAAGTGCTTCGTGTTCAGCCATCCAAAGGTACCGGTATGTGTGGCCACAGAGATATAACAAAGTCCAAAAAAATGAGAAATTACATAGTAAAAATATTCCAGGGTCAAGGGTCGGGGAAACAACCTGTTCCCCTTGTCATAATGGCGCGAGAGTTTCTCTATGTCCAATGTGGCCAATCGCCAATCTGCCAATGGCTGAAATGAGCCAGGTGTATATCAATAGTTCAACTGAAATCATAAAACGGTACCAGGTGTATGCGGTTCTGATCTTTGGCTATTATTAGCATAATATTATTATGATAATATACACCTGTTACCGGTACCGTACAGTGTTACCTTACCGGTAACGGTAACAGTACTGTGTTACGATCGGTTTGGGAGAAAATAGAAAGACTGAAAGATAGATACCGCCATACCGGTACTGTGTTGCGATCGGTTTGGGAGAAAATAGAAAGACTGAAAGATAGATACCGCCATACAGCCATACCGGTCCCAGTTCCGGTAATTTATTTTGAAAATTCCACATTAATACAGTACGGTACCGGTACAGCGGTACAGATTAAAAATAGAGAATTCTATAGAGCGAGTAAAACTTCCAAGTTTAAAACATGAGAAAGAATACCGGTACCAAAAACAAAATTACGGTAGGGCCTACTTAAATTTATTAAACTGGGCTGTACAGTCCTCCGCTCAGCCGATTACGAGATATCTTGTTGGACAGTTGGATCCATATCATACAATAAACACATTCTGACATTTGTCTCGTGAACGAGAGCACCTGATACCGGTATGACTATAAATCTGACAAATGCATGAAATACCTGAATGTGTTAACTAGATGGTAATACTTGTCACATTACTGCATTACAGCATTAAAACTGTAGCCTAATAACATATAGCTTACCTGTATCAATAAGATCAATCGCGATGTGCAGATGTGCAGATGTGCATCGGCCATGGCCATTCAGCCATTAGCCTGCCATATCACCAAAATTCATAGTTGCTATTTGGTGATAATAAAAATCACTACAGCATTACCAGCATTACCGTATGGCACACTATACAGATCGAGCGACATTGTCTCGTTCCAGAGACACCCATTTTACAGATGATCAGACACCCCTCTTTTGGGAGAGGAAGCTGATTTTTTTCTTCTAATTTTTCCCAATTAGCTTCAATTATTACCTAATGCTGTAATGGCCTCTTTAATATCCCAAACATGTTAACACGCTTTTCCCTAACTTAACCAACATACCTGGCAATGATAAAGCAAATCTTGTTGATCGATTTCTTCTTTACTATTGCCTTCACAACATTATTGAGCTGCA
The DNA here is from genome assembly GCF_964204865.1 of Styela clava. NCBI lineage: Eukaryota > Metazoa > Chordata > Ascidiacea > Stolidobranchia > Styelidae > Styela > Styela clava. Next base: position 17,864,541 of record NC_135258.1, on the reverse strand, counting down.
CAAATCGTCTTAATAATGGATGATGCAGTGCAAGAAAATTACATCCGTCTACGGGCTTCCTAGTTTCATCTTATCACAGTATCATGAATTTCAGAATTTGTTTGAGCAAACGGACGTTTTTTCATTTAAGTTTGGAGATCTATTTGTAGTCCTATTTCAGTATTTGTAATTTCATTCCAAGGCAGTTTTAGGTTGTCTGTTCCACCAGACACTTTGAGATATATGTCTGTTCCTCATGTTTTCCCATGATCGCACACAACAAGTGCACGAAGAGAAAGAAAAAAGTGTGAAAAGCATGTCATGAAATCCTACAGGAGTGGTGACTCCTCTACGGCCTATGGGCCGGGGCCACGGCCCATCTAATTGGGTCACATGGGCCGTGGCCCATAGCTTGATGGGCCGCGGCCCCATCAGGAAAAAATCGATTATCTTAACAAAATTTTTAATTTTTACCAAACTGTCAATATTCGAACCAAAAAAATATACTCCTGTAGTATGTGTTCCAGGTTAGGGTTAGGACAAAAAAATTCAGATTTTTTACATTATAGTTCTATTATGAGTTCGGGGACTGTCTGTGTTAGCCAAGTGAATAGTTTCTTTACACAACTTGATGGGCCGCGGCCCATAGCCTGATGGGCCGAGGCCCAATTCGATGGGCTGTGGCCAACAACAAGTGCACGAAGAGAAAGAAAAAAGTGCGAAAAGCATGTCATGAAATCGAGTGAGCGAGAAAACGTAAAGTTTTGTTAACGTTTCATTATTGAATGAAAGTCTGTAGCAAACTAAAATACAACTTACGCAGAATTGGGTAAAGCAAGTAGAAATTTATGTCAGCATCAGGTGGCCAGATTGTATCACCAAACAAGCCGGATTTGGCTCACGGTCCGTAGTTTGCACATGTCAGGCTTAGAGTATTTCAATATACTGATATATTTTTTTTGTTTTCTAATATTTTTGAACACAGGCTGCCTGTTATAGGCTCTCACCTGTTGGCATTTACATTTACGTTATCCAAATTCCATTTTACAGTTTTTTTTAATACGGGTCGAGAGATGGACCTGTCATATGAGACTGCTTTATATTTAGCTGCACTAATAGCACCTGCTGCTTTATTTTCTTTAAAATATGCCTTCCGCCAATTCACTTCATTGGGAAGTGACAAAGTGGTTGTTATAACGGGGGCGAGTTCTGGTATTGGAAAAGAATGTGCTAAAGAATTTTTTAAAGCTGGTTGTCAAGTGATTTTATGTTCCAGGAATGTAGACAAATTGGAAGAATTAAAAAATGAGTTGATTAATATGAACAATTGTGAAGATAGGCCTGAACCTTGCGTGATTCCTCTAGATATTTCAAATGAACAGAGCATCCAGGATGCTGTTGATTCAGTGAATCGTAAATTTCCTGACGGAATTCATATATTAATTAACAATGCTGGGATGTCATATCGTGGTAACATTCTGAGTACTTCCATGGATGTTCACAAAAAGTTGATGGAAACAAATTACTTTGGGCATGTCTCCTTGACAACACGTCTTTTACCTAGTATGATTAAGTTGCCACATAGTTGTGAAAAATACAAAGCTCACATTTTGTCTATAAACAGTATACAGGGACAAATATCAATTCCACATCGATCAGCATACAGTGCATCTAAATTTGCATGCACAGCATTTTTTTCTTGTTTGCGTTCCGAAGTGGCACGTTTTGGAATAAATGTCTGCTCTGTTTATCCTGGATATGTTAAAACAAGTTTGTCTCTAAATGCCATGACTGGGGATGGTACCAATTACGGTAAAATGGATGCCACTACTGAAAGTGGAATGGAGCCTTGTAATATTGCGAAACAAGTTGTAAGCGCGATCCGCAATAATCAAGAAGAAGTTTCAATTGCGACTTTAAAATTAAGACTAGTAGTTTGGCTCCGATATTTGTTTCCTTCTATATTTTTTTGGATCATGAAAAAACGTGCTAATCGATAGATCTTCTTTCTTATATTAGTGTAGCTTTAAATTTCATTATCAGATCAAATTTTCATTATTTATTTCATATTGAAAATATGAATACCTTTTATTTTTTAGTCGGTCTTTTCTGTTGCTCATATAATGTATTTTGCTCAATTTAAAACAATATATCTTTCGATTTCATGCAATCCAGTCTTCAACCATTTCACTTCTGAATTTTCTTGGTAGAGATACATCCCACTGTAAGATTTCACAGCAATATTTCCAAGATTTTTCCCTCTTCAAGGTTATTAAAATATAGCTTATAAAAATTGACTACCGTAATTATTATAATAATAAATGCGAAAAGTGTAGATCGTGAAGTAAACCTTGGGAATAAACTTGCTAGTGAATGTGCTCAGTGATTTTTGATGGGCTTTCATACTTTATGCATAGCCTGATTATACTATAAGACATAAGTTTAATCAGGTTGCTTCATATGCTGTCTTGTATCCTGTGCTAATTACTTTTAAATTCTTGTTTGAGTTAAATCAATTTGAATGACTTCATTATCGTCATGAAAAGGAAAATGCAGTGTTTTTGTCCAATTTATAAAATTTGTAAACTGCGTATTATTAAAATTATCTTCATGTCATTTTTTGTTGTATACAAGATTTATTAAGTTTTATTTACTTAAATTTAAACTAGCATACTGTTATGTATGGCGAAAATCTCTTAGTGCGAGTATTTATTTCTATTTGCATTGGACTTTTTTTCCCCGAGACCGGGAGCTCAGGAGGCTGAAGTCCTCAGTCGTAGATATACATGCCGCTAATCCGAAATATATATAGGGGGCAATGTTGATACTTGTTTGATTTATTGATTTTACTATCAGATCTGTTTGTTTTCTTTAATGTAAATAGCCTGAATAACCCTAATCACTATCTATTGTGTATAAAATCAACCAAATACTGTTTTATCTGTTTGGATAATAGAATACCACCATAAGGTTGTTACAATACCACCATAAGGTTGTTTTTTTATAGATATATTTTTGACAATACATATCAAGTGTCAAAAAAAAATAGTGCAATAAAGCATTGCAGTATTCATCAATTATTTAATTTGGCTGAAGCATAATGATGATTCACTATACCTTGATTGGCTTTTGATGATGTAAATTCTTATTTTATTAGTTGTATCTAAACTACATTAAATTTAAATTTACCACTACTAATGTCAAGATCAATTGAACAAGTTGAAGCGCTTGTATCAAAAGCAGTGAGATATGCAAAATCTGAAAAAGAAGTAAGTAGTTTACCTTGTTGTATTAGTGCATTACATCTATTTTAGAAGTTGCATTGTAAAAATGTGAGGGAATTGTTTTTTTCTAGATTTTCCTAATTCTTAGGGAACCGACGGAATCAGACAGTGTGTAATTATCATATTGCAATAACACAAATTATGATTGTTCATCAGATATATTGGATCTCCGCATTAGGAGACCCTTATTCTCAATTGTTCTGTCTGTATAGCAGTAGCTGTCTAAACTTCCGGACCCAACCGGGTAAAATTTCTAAAGTGGGTTATGCAGTCACCCTAGTAATATGCTTTTCACCGAAAGTCCGGATTGTTGTTTTATTTCCATGGCATCAGTGAAAAACGTGATAATCATTGAGAAATTACTAGATCTTTCTTAATTTGTCGCCATTATTTCGTAAACTACCTTGAAAATATAAATTTTAGTGAACGTGATTAATTATACGCCGCAGTATATCGCTGATGAAAAAGATACCAACAAGACGTGCACCACTCAAAATGAATGCATCAACGGTTATCCTGGGCGCCTATCGACTTGTTTCATTTCGATTGGTGTCTGTTAAACGATTATGCTATAAGTGAAATTTTCTGAAGTTTGTACATTTACTCAGAGAAGGAACCCAATCACTCAACACTGTCATTAATAAGTTGTAAATCATGCTTTTTATTTATCATTTTCCAGCTTTCCATAAAGGGGCTCAATTTTGGTCGATGGTGGAATGAGGTTGGGGAATATGAGAAAGCTTCAAAATGGATTACTAGATATCTTGTTATTTATGACAAGGATGCAAAAGCTCACAAACTACTTGGCGAAATTTATGAAAAATTAGACAGAAGCGATGCCGCTCTTGCTTGTTACAAAAGCTCACTGCGGGTCAAACCACAGCAGGTGTGTATTTTCTTTTGAACTTTTGTTGTCTACTTATTGGCTTGTTGCTTCAGTTTTAAATGGAACTGTTAATGAAAGTTCCATCAATTCCACCAAGGAAATAATTACAGTAGTTACCGGTAGTTCATAAGTCTACCTCGACCTGAACTCTATATTCAAGCATTGATTCATTATACCATTTGCTTATCTGAATTTAGTTTCAGTGTCTTATCATATCAGAAATTTGATATCAAGCAAGCAACTGTATGGTGGCATGTAATATTAGTAATACAATGATAATTTTCGAAATTTAGTTTCAGCTTGTTCATTTATACAGTCACGTTTGTCCAAAGTTATTGATCAGTGAATTTGGTTGATCACTTTTCCTTGTCCCATACTTGAATCAATACCACGAATAAAACAAACTTTTATCCTTCATTGCTTATACTTGTTATGCATTTCTGAAATGTATCTGATCATTATTTTTGTTTTAATGAGTTTATTCTTGTTTTCAATAATCAACTAATGACAAAATAGAATACTTCTTGAATGAATTATTGAAAATTTTCAAATATAAAAAATATCTATCTGTCCCATTGCTGTAAAATAAGTTTTGTGTTTTGAATATTTGATCACTGTTATTAACGATATAATATACCAGTATTTCTAGCAAAAACTGCTAATATACGGTTCCGGATTTTAGCAATATTTCAAGATGCACTGGGACTCCTGATGGATTGGGACTCCAGGGATTGAAAAAAAGAGTGATTATATCATTATCCCTAATCAAAACCAGTGTTCATAACTTGTCACCTGCAAAGGAGCACAAAGAGAAAAACACTGATATGTTCAATTATGTCATGGACTTCTTTGTTATATTTCAGTACGAGCTGATGTTGAAGGTAGCAGAAATGCACATTAATCCTGGACCAACACAGAATCCAAATCGAGCACAAGTTTGGTTGGATAAAGCGGCAGTTGCTTTACCTAATCATCCACAAGTCTACAAACTAAAGGTATGAACGTTTTAGATAACAGTTACGTTTTCTACATGTTTTTGTGCGTCAGAAAATGTATCTAATTCAATTGTAAAAAACTGTTTTACAATCATAATGAACGTTAGAATAAATATTTCGGTACACCGCTCAAAAGTTTATCCCATGTCCTATGAATGATCAAACTAAAATTTGATATATAAAAATGAATAATATTGTTATTTTGTTAATTAATTCACATTTTTCCAATTATCACTTTGAGTAGGTATATCTCATGTGATATATTGTGGACTACTGCCATTGTTGTAACTTGGCTACACTTATTTCAATGACTTTCTATTTTAGATGGAACTATATCTTGCACAAGAAGCTCCTTCTTCCAGACTCGAAGAGACTATTCTTCAAGAACTGAAGAAGCGGCCAAATGATCCGTCACTTTATGTTGAATACGTTACTTTTTTGAAGGTGTGTGGCAAAAAATGTTTTCTATGTTTGATAAAGAAATTACTGAATTATTAAATTTGCTTCTCAGAATCAAGAAAGACTAAATGAAGCTTTTGCTTTCGTGGAAAAAATAGAACATGACTATTCAATACCGAAAGTTGTGGAAAAGGATATGGAATGGAACCAATGTCTGGTTGATACATGCAAGGTATGAAGCTAGAAAAATACTGTCGAATGAATTGTTAGGAATTGCATCTGAACAATGTTTGTGGTTTCATTCCTATCTATTCGGCTTATTATTAATGTACTTGTTGGTATTACGGGTAACAAATCTCACTCACTCACTCACGGGCCATGTAAGTGTGACGTAACAAGTTAAATTTTATGAACAATATTAACAGTTTTGCAAAAGTAGAAAACATTAGGCTTGTGCCAAAACTAAAGTTAGTCGTAATCTCAACAAATTCCTTGAGCTATTTTTCCACTTGAACATCAAAATTTGGTTTAGTTTGTCTGTGGCAGCATCAGGCGGGCCAGAATGAATTGGCCGAATTTGTCCTGCGGGCCGTAGTTTACCTGTTTCAGCTGTATATTGTAGACTTCTCAATTTGAATGGAACACAACAGAAATATTCTAGCACAAAGGAATTTCAATTCCCTAGCTTTGTCAAACATCATTTCTATATTCTTGTTCATTAGGATTATGCAGAGCATATGAGTGATGATGATGTTACAGATGAATCTATTAAGGCATATTCTATGTTGTTGATAAGTTTATGTCGCAATGTTTGGTTATGCTTCGAGCAAGAAAAATACAACGAAGCATTGGAATTTCTGGCTTGGTAAGTTATGCATTTTTTATATGCTTTTGAGGATGAAAATTTTTAAACTGCACTTTGTTAAATTATGGCTATACATAATTTTTGTATCAACATTTTTCCTTCTTCTAATCTGATTTCAATAATTTGTACAATTTTGTTGAATAGGACCAAATTTAGAATATATTCTATGCTGAAAATTATTTTAATTGTATTGGAAATTCCAAATTATTTGATTTCGAACATTTTGCCTTCTGACTTAAAATATATTTTATATTTTTCCTTCTTTCTTTCAGGTTGGACAAAAGCTTATTTTCGGTCTCTAAACTGAACCAACAAGAGTCTGACAATGATGACTTAGAATGGGATGCAATTTTGAACGAGTCAAAAGGACAACTGTACTGGTTGTCTGCAATTGCTATCATTCATCAAGCTATTGAGGTATTGTTTAACACATATAATTTTAGTATATTTATATTTTACTGGATGTTACTGGTAGACCATTTTCCAAATGAATAAATATATGAGCTGCTAATGTAAATATCTTCATGCAAATCTTACTCATCCTAGAATTTTATTTTAGCACTGTTCAGCATTTCAATTTTATTTGTATTTTGTATCTGTATTACATTCGCTTCGCTATGGACTTGATTCATAGACTTGCGTATAGACTTATAGTATTATGTATCTGTATTACATTCGCTTCGCTATGGACTTGATTTATAGACTTGCGTCTAATTTCAATCCGGATCTATACGGCCCTTTGGGCTTCAATGTAAGATGATTTTATTATAGCCTGCGTTGATGTTAATGCTTTGTCTTTGTTATTTAGAGTAATATTCAGTGGAATGATGCCATAAAACTCTCTGCAGCTTGCTATTCTGTCAGTTTATCATTTCCCATTGCCGATATTTCTGCGACATGGGCATCATGGTCAGTATACTTGATAATAGTTCTCTAATAACATAATAATATTGCTGATTGCATTTTCTTCTTGTACAAGTGTTACAAGTATTGTTGCTACTCGCGTACTATTCTGTAGAGGGGAACAATAAGTTCGAAATTATGTCCTTGTTTTGGACTTCTGACCATTCCTCATTGCCAGAATATTTACATCTTATAAATGGTTTGCATGAGACTAGCTACAAATGTGTACGATGCAAGGATGCTAGATATGTGATTCAAGAGTTTTGCTGCGAACAACCTAACTTATTAAAAGAATTTCTGTAACAAAACTAAAGTCTGACAAAGGCCTTCTCATTGAGACAAGACTCTTGAGATAATATTATATGCTAGTTTTTGCGGCTTTTTATTTAAAATCGCTATACTGGTATCCAATTTCAATATCTGGCATTTTGGGCACTATGCTTTGCAGTGACCTGTTTTAAAAATGTTTCTGTTTTAGTCCTAATGCATTTAATAGTCATATAATTTGAGTAATATTATAATTCACAGGTCAAAAGACAACAGCTTCCCAGGGAAATTAAAAACTATGAGTGGATTCCGGTTAAGTCAGTGTGCCTACATGATGTATAACCTTAGTTCTGTGTCACATACTGATTGTACTCGAGAAAATGAAATTAATGAAAGAGAATGGCTGAGAGAAGTTACTGATAATTATTGTACCGAGGAGGTATGTTTTAATATAAATTTATCCAATCTTAAAACCTAGTTGCCTATTGGTTAGCAAAAGTAACACAGTCCTCGTTCTAATAGTAACTTCCCATAAAGTCCACAAGAACGATCACAAAATGAGTTTCATTTTTTAAAGCAGAAATTTTTTTTCTTTGTGTAAGTGCGCTGAGGGTTTCTTCCCCGTTAATTTGACGTCACGTGACCAAAAAGTTTGTGAACCGCTGTTGTTGGAGATGATTATATGTCAGAGGTTCGCTGTACGGAATCTCTTGTCGGTTATGGCTTTCTCCACTACTAAGCCAGTTTATTTGAAATTTATAGTTGTTTATGCCCCATAACTATGCCCAATTGGTGAATATATTACTGAGCCAAGTATACATGTCTCTAATATAGAGCAGGCCACATTAATTTTGCCTATAAACATTCGCAACATTTAAACTTGCTGGTTTGGCTAATCAAGCAAACAGGCTTTGCATAATGCTCAACAACGAAATATATTTTTGTCCAAGTAATTTGTAATGTTGGACCCTTAATTAATGCCAACTTTGCTACATACAATTTCATTTCAATGCCAATTTTTGAAATCAAAATAACTAATTATTTAGATACAACTGAAAGTGGGCATGTTCAGCAAGTAAACGACATACAACCTGTATGTGCTTTCGCCTCTGCTGCTTACTACAAAACAATAGATTTATAGCTGCCATTGTTACGATATAAATCTGTTCCTAGAAATTACCTAAAGTTATGAGCATTTTTCAAAATGAGGTCGTTCAGTGGAGCAAAAACTGATCTAGGTCATTGTTTGCAGAATGATTAGGCAACTTTATCACTTTTTTCTGTCCATACAATCGTATATATATGCATCATATATATGCAATCGCAAACGAGTGCAGCATAACAATGGCACAGCTTGCTTTTTCGATAAGTTAATATTATTTTTGATATTACTAGGGCAGAGTCAAAGTCTTCCAATGTCTGTTTGGTCAAAACTCTAATCCAGAAACTTCAATGATTCATTCTGATGAGACATTCCAAGAAATTGCATGTGAGCTCATATCAGAAGATGTGCTTGGAGAATATGATATAAGTATGTGATCTTCTTCTGTATATTAGAGGTCAATCATTGTAATCCACAAGGCAGTTTAATCTAGTTTTAAAATAATTAAAGAATTTTTACCCAAGCAGATAACTATAAAATATTTAGAAAACTTCAGTAGATAACCTTTGATTTTAGGAATACTTTAGAATGTTTTCTTTAAAAAAATATCATAGTTCTGGTTAATTAATATTCAATTTTCAGACTAGCCCAGGCCTATTTAGGTACTTATTATGGTACTTCCATAGTGTGTGTACCAGGTTAGGGTTAGGCCATAATTTTATTCCGATTTTCCTTGTTTTAGTTCTATTTTACGGGTCGGGGACTGTCTGTGTTATCCAAGTGAATATACCCGGTTCCCCTAGGTTTCAATCCCTTTACACAACTTGATGTAAAGTAGGCGAACAAAATTAGTTACCTCCATACTGGTACACACACTTCTGGAGCGCCCTTATAACAGTAGAAATCATACCTAAACAGACTACATACCTTATCAACTTTTTGGCAATTCAAGAATCAATATGTGAATATACAATAATTTTGCAATATTTTTATTGAACATAACCGATTTTAAAATTAATATTCGATACAAAAGATTTGAAGATATCATTTCTGAATGTAAACAAATATACACTCTCTTGACCGCCCAACGAGTAACATGGATATTTCATCAGATTTGAATCAAATACTACTTGCTGATCACAGGTGCTGCAATTGGTGGTGATCTTCAGACATGGGTATGGATGGGATTGCAATGGAAACAAAATTTTGATAATTCTTTTGATCCATTTTCTTGGATATCAGCTACATTTTCTGACTTACAACTTGCACCTTCCAGCATTGCTAAATAGTAAGTAAATTCTTCACTGTATCTTATTCTATACTGATTGATGCGAAGCATAAAACACTTCAAAGAAACAGCTACGTATTATAGAATTATTCAAAAAAGAGAAAATATTAAGCACAGGAATTGCAATTTGAACTGCAATTTCCATTATGGATCCATCTCTGAGAGTGCATTTCTTAAATACATAACCATGGAGGTCAGATCGCTAATATGGCTGACTGCATTGTGAACAAAATTATAATATAAAATGTTAATATAATGGTACCGAATGTCATATAAAGATGTGCCCATGAGTTATAAAAACCATCAAAATTTGGGGTGAAATTTCAGGGGTCTGCAGCCTGCAGGGCTGAAAGAGTATTTGAAAAGAAAAATTGCCCAGCAGCTTCTTCATCTCTAAGTACTAAAAATTTGCAATAAATTGATTAGTCCATCAGTGGAGAAGAAGTTATTTTTGGTGAAAATAGCATCAACCATTAATAAAGCGATCCATAGCTCTACTTTGTGCCCAATGAGAGAAGGGAAACCACAAAACTGGAATCAGCGTGGTTTGAAAGATGAAAAACAAATTTTCCAATTATTTGATTTTTCTATTTTTAGTGGGAATATCTGGAATCTTTTTCGATTGGATGTGGAAGCATTTGTAGTAGCTTGTGTGTTATATGCAGAAAAGGCAGGAAAACTATGGAGTGGAATCAGAGGAAGGAATGATGACGATGCTCTTGGAATGAATCGCCTTCCTTTGCCACTGTGCAAGAAATTAGTAACTGAAAATCAGGTAAATAAATAAAAAAAGTTCTTTTCCATATAGAAGTTTTTAACAAGGTCTCTTAATGGCGAAATATATCTGAAATAAGATAGTGTATTAGCTTAAAACATCATTTTTATCATGTACAAGCCAAATTGATTTGTGACTTTCAGTCTTTGTAATGTCTTTCCATTTGGATGTAAATATTTTTTAATATCAATTTCTAATTTGGACTAGTCAGAAAAAAGTTTATTCTGGTTATTTTTGTTTTTGTTCATCTTCAGTCTTGATTTTTGTCGAATTGCCTTTTTTATTACAGTATGCTTTTTGTTATTTCTTTTACATTATACCTTTCAGTTGAACTGGTGGGATGCGGTATGCAAGTTACACAATAAAAGAAACACAGAAAGGTATGTAATATTTCACTATAGCCTTCTCTCTATATTTTGTTTATCAATATTCAAAACATTGTTTAATTGTACTTACTTTTTTCAGAATATTTAATACCAACCAAATTAAGGCTACATTACGGCATGGACTTGAAGCTATTCGTGGTTCTGGAAATCATGGATTACAATTATTACTCATCGCTTCACTGGCTAAGCATTTCGCAGCTAAGGTACTTGGTTATTTCATGCAAGCTTTATCTTGACGTTGAAGCTTATTTAAGCCCTGGGAAATAATGCAATAGGCTAGTGTTATGCTATTTAATTGCTCTGATATTGTGAGCACACACTTACAAGTTGATACATCACAAATTTAAACCTACATAACTAAATTTTGTACATACATTTATTGTTCTATCTGAAAAAAACAGTAAATATAGGATAATTAGAATCTTGAGGCATATACTGTCAAAGAAACAGCTTGGTAGCAACTTCCACAGATACAAAGCTTTGTAAAAAAGCATCTATTCTCTGTTTGAAATTTGGTACAACGATACTGAGGTCCTTTTTTATGGTAAGTTTTTCCCATAAGTGAAATTGTTTTAATTTTAAACACCGTGTTTGGCCCACTGATGCAAAGCTTTGAAAAAATTTATTCAATGTTTAAAATTTGGTACAATAGTACTGTAGTCTTTTATTTGGTAATGTTTCCCGTAAAGTTGTCTTAGTTTTCGAGACTCTAATGTATGGCTTCGTTGGACCCCAAATTCTATAACAAAATTTCGGCAAAAGTGTTGCGTTTAATTCACTCGGTGCTCCCTTCTATTTCTCAGGCTTGCTCCATTGACAAGAGTGGTATGGGAACATCGTCAATACCTTGGTTAGCATACCAGAGTCGTGCTGCTCATTATTGGATGTTGGCTTTACCTTTATTACAAACTGCGGCATCTAATCGGATCAGACGTCAAACTGAACCTATAGATAGATTGTTTCCTAACACATTGAATGATCCAACTGTACAAGAGGCACGAGGGTAAATTGAATTTGTGCGTTATAGAGTAATAGGTTTTTATACATGACACTAACTTATAACAATGTTTAGTAATCAGCTTCGTTCTATTTCCTGTTTATCTTAGTTATTGGACATGCTGCATACACTTTTCTCTACAACGACTGGACCAATCACATTAAAATTTCGTCAACTAGACCAGGGCTACTCAACTATTTTACCGAAGATTCGCATACAAAACTTCAAAATTATTTGGGTCCGGTGTTTCCAGAAATTATATTTCGGCATTCAAACGCGCACTTCCTCGGCCGACTAATGCTTATTTGCTTGGTCCGCCAGTTGAGTAGCCGTGAACTAGACTACCATAAATTTGATATTTATTTCCAAATTTCTTTGGCACATCTTTGGGACTGGCCTCTTGTTTATCTCAAATTTTCACCATTCATGTTTTTGTTGACCGATTTTCCTAAGTTAGCGCTCGATGAACAGTGTATGTATGTTCAGGCAGATGATGCCACTTTTGTGCCAATATATTCTAGCACTACACTTTTATTTACTTTATGAAGATGATTAGATAGTTTTGTTATTCAACTTGATCAAATGTTTCGTATATTTTATATCTTATTTCATATCAATTTTGGGTCATGGAAAAAATGGATTTGTAGATTTGGTGGAATAGGGATATTATGATGGGATTGTAGATTGGTTTGACATTGGGTTTATAGCAAGTTTATAGCAATTATTCTTTGACCCAGTACCCTAAATGTAGATACCAGAATGGGCATTCCAGAAGCATGTGTACCAATATGGAGGTAACTAATTTTGTTCGCCTACTTTACATCAAGTTGTGTAAAGGGACTGAAGCCTATGAGCAGAGAGTATATTTACTTGGCTAACAAAGACAGTCTCCAAACTCGTAATAGAACTAAAATGAGTAAAATTGGAATAAAATTATGGCCTAACCCTAACCCTACCCTGGTACACATACCACGGGAGTACCCTAGAATGTAGCTATTTTGAACAGGACTCTTGGGAGTTCATTTCAACGCGATGGAATATCAAAGCGTTGGACTCAACAATAATACTCTCATAGGTACACATCTTGGCTTCAAAATGTATGCTCACCACCTCCTCCATGGTAGAATGCCCAACTGGAAAGTTTTCGTTCCTCTCAATTAAGTATAAGCTCTTTACATACCGTTAGTTAATAGTGGTGCTTGTACAGGGCTTTGTTCGTACCACATGAATATGCATCAAATGAAAAAAAAACTATTCTTGTTTTCAGGTTCATATCTGAGGTATACATGTGTAACGGAAGTCTTCTAGTACAAGAAGGAGATTTGAAACGTGCTTTGGATATGTATGGAAAAGCTGAAACACCACATGCATCATTTTGTGAAGTAAGTCTTCGGAACATAACTGAACATAACTATTTTGTATTACTAAATAAGTAATATACAGCACATTTATATTAGCAAATGTTCATTATTCATTGATCCAATTAATAAGATGAAAGTTTTAGAGTGTTTTGAAACAGTGTGAGCGTGGTAGCCTCGTGCTAGTAAGTTCGTGCTGACTATATAATTGAAGATCTTGAGTTTGACCACCCTTGTCCGCCACTTCACCCAGCGCTAATAACAAGATAGGCAATGCTTTGAAGATTTCATCATTATCAGAAATAGTACCTCCTAACATATTAAACTGCTTTTGAGGACTGTTCCAAGTGAAAAGTGTGATCAAGTTTGTGGAGTGTGGAAAATTTTGGTAAAAAAATGCCTGACCAGATATATATCCTTATTTTGTATTAATGCCTGATTGTACAGAGCTTGGTTTTGAGCAGGAGTGGGAATATTACCACATGAAAATTCCACTGATGTGTTTTGTCTGGCATAATTATGTCTGCTGAAATTACGACTATAGTTTTTATGGATATAAAATTGATGTTAAAAATATCGAGAAAAATAATGAATCGTCGGTTAAAATAAATACCTTCTAACGCTTTGAATATAATGTGTATAACGAGCCACATATACTTACCATACTGATCCATCCAAATTAGTATCCGAAGTATGAAGATTAATAATAAAAGCAAAAGCGGATTCAAATTTATAACCAGTCCAAGGAATAAGCACAAGCAGCTTCATGCCTGATTTGAACAAACTTTTGAACACCTGCAGTGGGCTAAATCTGTTTCATTAATTATTGTGCCATGTGGTACACCAGCTGTTTGTTGTACACTAGTTATTTGTAAATAAACCATTTTTTATTCATAGTTGATATTGAGTCTCCCTCTCAATAACCAAGCCTTATTATCTGTGACTGGCCTACTTAGGAAAGTAATTGGTTTACAGTTTACCTGGTTTACAGTGAAGGCATGAATAAAGGCAAATGTCGAAGAGATACTTGAGCATGTTTTAAATTTCACAGGCTCTGATTTACAAGCAACTATTGGAAAATTGTGACAAGGAAGATTCAATTACTACTAGTGGAAACAGGAGACGCGATACGTATCGAAGAAAGGTTTGTATTTTCACAGAGATTTAACTAAAAATCTTATTTTGATCTTCCATATTGAATCTTAGGACCTCCTGAAGTATGCGCACCAAGATGGCGCACAACCTGAACATCTTGGTGCGCATACTTCAGGAGCACCGATACTTATAATAAACAAATTACCTGAGCATACAAATCAGTGACTGGCAGTTTAATAAAACTCTTGCCTTTGAATACCCCTATTCTAAACAACTGTAACCTCGACCATATTCAGAGACGACCCCAACCGAATAATCTGCTATTACGACTACAGTATTGCAGGAAATTTGCTGATAATCGGTGATTTGAGTAGTTATTTTTTATTTTTCATAGTGTACAACCTATAATTATTAAATGAATCTTTTTTGGGTCATTCCTGAAATCAAGATATTGAAATAGTATATCTTAAATAATTTATTTTGCATCAATTCGAATATTTAATCATGTTGGATGGAATCGTGTGTTATTTCTTAATATGCGATAATATTTTTATTTCCACCACAGTACATTGCTCGGCTAGAAATAACACTAAACCGCCTTCAACGGGATCCTGATGAAGAACTTTCTCGAAGAACTGAAACTTTACTTCATGAATGTGTATCCCCGTCATCAAGTCGAACTTTCAAACAGGAAGGCGAAACGAAACGATTGTTTGAGGAAACAATGTCAAGAAACTTGCCTCATATTGCTAGTTAGTCATAGTTTTTTTTTTGTTGTCAATGCTACTCTTCTGTCTAAGGTGTTTTCATTGATATTAGGGTTGAGGTAGTTCCAAGCTTCTGTGAATTCTGAATTTTAGACTAATGGTGGTAATATCAAAATTTCCTCTGGTACCTAAAAGAGGAATTGACTGAGCAACGGGCAATTCAAGAAGACATGTGAAGATTTATGGCTAAAATTCAATTTTCTATGAATCAAAATTTCTTTCACCTGGAGTTGGGGATTGGAGACGATTCTGAAGTGAAATAGCTCAAAGTTTTGGGTGTTACTTCGAAAATTGGAAATTCTACCTAAAAAATTGAGTTTATATTTGTCTTTTTATTTCCTAAAAAACTTCTTTTCAAATGTCTTATGTTTTTCACCATATAAATGTCAATCATTTTTGTTCAGATCACACTGTCAATTCAGAAGTTGATGTTTCTGTTTTACCAACTATACCGAGCAAACAATCAACACCAAAGGTAACTGGCAACTTAATACAGCATGGTATAAATTGTAACAATGTGCTCTAAACAAATATTTTAATAATTAATGATTTAATAATTTCTACTTGGCTGCCTATTTTCCTCTTCAGTTCTTCATACTTTTGAAGGGTCCTACTCGTGTCATTTTATATTTGTGAGCCTTGGTGGTGTTTTTAGAAAATAGCTCAGTTAGTTGTTATCCTTCCTCTATCTATTTTTGTCATCTTCTTCTGAATATGAATTAGATATGTTCTGATGTAATGGTTCTTAACATAATTGTCTGATTTGTAATATTGATTGATTTATACACATTAATTTTGGTGATTGATAATGCACTTCTAATTTTCAACTTAGTGATAAATAAATATGAAGACTTGTTGGAGTTTCATAAGTAATGCAGTATTATTTATTATATGTCACATCAAACCTTTGACTACATTTCCAAAATTTTGCACATTATAAATTCTTGTTCATCCCTACCTGCTACTAGTTGTGTTGCTACTATCAACTATGACTAAAAGCTCGCAGGAAGCTGATTTCCCACTACCATTCACGTCATCACACTATACCCGTGAATGACCTTTATTCAATTATATCAACTATGGTATATGATTAAGTATAATATGAACTGTGTTTTATCATTGAATTAAGCTTGAGTTGAAATAATTTTCTTCTATGAGATATTGTATTACGATTCAATGTTTCCCCGCGTAATTTGAACCTTTTTTATTCATAGAATGAAGCTCGGCCTGTTGAACCTATTGATTCAGATAAAAATGGGATGATGACTCAGCTCACACAAAACATGTGTACATTGGCTGTGAGTATTTAGCTTGCTTCACAATAGTTAACGCTTAGATAAAATTTTCTTTTGTCAGTATATATTTAGTGTGGTTTAAAATATTGGGTATTGCAGATATGAATCATTGTAGAAGTATTATTGTAGAAGAGTTATTTGTCATTTTTTTTTCACTATACATTTACTGCTGTATTAGTTTATCAAAATATAGCTTTCAAGATCAAAGTTTAATTGAATATTCTTAGTGTCAGTGTTTCATCGAGAATTTATTTTAAATTGAATTGTAATTCACCTTTGTGCTATTTAAGGAATGCTTTTGTGAACTTGTTTAATTGGATTCTCCATTTTCTATTGAGGTTTGTTTAGGCGATTCTATTTTAAAATTTCACAACATGAGACACTTAAGATTTAGTTCCTTCTTACCCTCAACTGTAAAAAGCAAAGCCATATCAGGCTTGATCAGCGTTAAGATGCTCCTACAGCTCACTTGTATAATATGTACTTTTCTTCCTGTCATGTAAAACTACAGCGAAGAAGCATTGTTTGTGTACCACCAAAAGAAACTTCCCCTTCTTATTACCCAGGGCTTGTGAAAGGCGAAATCTTTTCATTTAATAGTTAGTGTGAAATCATAGTCTGTTTAAGCTTAATGATTATCCAGTTCAGAAGCCCAATAAACTGAAACTATTGTAGTCAGCAACGCTCAACGTACAAGTATGACTAGACTTAGTTCTGTTGTATTTGTGGTTTGTATAGGTAAAATTATATGGCTGCCAAATTCTTTCAAAGACTTCTACCTACACTTTCCCCCATTTGTATTGTATTATTTTTAAGACTATACTTGCAGTGTTGAGTACTGTATATAAATGATTTCAGACATGAAAATGTGTCCACCGAGCAAGAAGTAGTGTAGTGTATGTTGTGTCGTATATTTCATATTTCAATATTGCTTGAAGAAGAGTCACAGTAACTTGTTTAGATTAAAATACTGCTTAATTTTACACAATGTCCTTGAGAAATAACAGCAGAGTCCAGAATATGTAGATTGACATTTTAAATTAGGTTGAAAGAATGAGATGTCAGTATCTGATTAATTTATTTACGTTAGAATTTGTGTTTACAGACTGCTATGTCTTCACTTCAACTACAATTTAATGAAAATATGAATAAAATGGAACAAAACAAAAGTCAAAAACAGACTCGATCGGGAACAGAGGTATCAACATATCAATCCTATTAGTTGCTATTTCTAGAGTTTTTCACTTATTATCAATTTGGTAATTTAGATTCTTTAAAACCTATTTCACACATTTTATTCCAAACATGCATCCACTAATATGCAATGAGGTTGAAAAACTGAAATCTCTCCATTTGGCATTTGCTTTCGACCTTAGAACCTGATTTTGCGATGCCAACATGGTACATTCCCAACGCCTCAACCCAACGAACTTATATTCCAATCAAAATGCACTTTTTTTCTCAGTATTGCTGCACACAGCATGAATTCACCAGAGCTTAAGTTCAAATTTTGATCGATTTTTTTAATCTCTTCCAGGAAAAGAAAGAAGTAGTTTTGGAATCAGTTGTTCAGCAACTTGCTAAATTAACGGTAAGATTTTTCAGATTATAGCCTTGAATTTTAATAATAAAATTTTTTTTTTGCTTGCTTATTATTGAATATTAAACTTTAGATTAACATTTCTGATTCATGTTTTAATCACAGATTCAAAATTCAGTTAGTATTCAATTTTATGTAATGAATTGATTTCCAATTCTAACCTTTATAGTCTTTTTGAAGAATTAAAGCTCTTTCTAAAAACTCATCTTACTATATTCGTTTGAACTCGGTAAGATTAAGAAAACTATGAGGAACTATCAGAAATGCTATTTATGCAATCTTTATTAATACACCAATGTGTATGTGGTTGGAAGGATCAACTGGTGAATTAATATTCCTATGCCTAAGCCTGGACCAGGAAAAAAGTCTCAAGTTATCATATTACCATAATATTTAGACACTTGTCTCTGAACTACAAGAGAAAAAAGAAGTTGCAGAATCAGTAAAATATCAAACACAGCAAGAGGCCATGCAACTACAGTTGCAGCAATTGCAAGATCAAGTCAATCGGTCACAATTCGGTACACCAATTGCACCAGGAAGAGTTGTTCACTTGACTCAATCGGAAGGACAGATGCCAGGCAGTCCGATGCACCAGGTTTGTCATTTCATATAAAACAACATCAGAGCAAGAGCCGCAATAATATTTAGCTGAAAGTAGATGATAACAATAGTTTTGATCGTCCTTAGATTCAAAGATTCATTGTGCCTGTTGATAAATCGACATATTGCTGTCACCATTGAGGGTAGTGCCCTGATTTACAGAGTGTACGACAAAAAAACATTTTCTGTTAAACTATTGTTAGTATTTTGATGGAGCCATCGTTATGTGATTTTTTTATACTCATACTTTTTCTGGTTCACAATCTCTTCGTAATTAAATTTTGATATCATATTTCTTCTCCAAAACTCAACTTATTTTTCTAGGTATATGATCCTCATTCTTACCAGCAAGCTGGGCTTGGACAAATCAGTAGCCCAATGCAATCTGGCAATCCATACTACAATATGCTTTCATACCAACAAGGATATCCACCACAGAGCCCAGCTCTTGCTGCAATGTATGCTCAACAGGGATATATTCTTCCTCAGGCACAGTATGGCCCGAGAATGCCGCAGCAGGTATTGGATAACCATGGAATGCCTAGCCCATCTCATACACCACCTACACATGTTGGCAGGCCTCAGATTCCTCCATCAAATGCTGGATTATCAATTACAAAAGAAGGTTGGATTTCTTTATACAATGCTTCACTATATATATTATCATTTGGATCAGTCGTTCCCAAAGATATAATTAAGATAAGATACTGGTATATTTGAATTGTGATAAATATACGCATGCTTAAGTTGTGATAATGAGGCAACAATTGGCAATATGTGCAACGCAAAAAAGTAAAAACATAAAGTGTTAAACTATTTCACTTAACTTTGGCTGGCCATATTAAATTGTTACTTGGGTCGCGGTTCGGGGACCACTGTCTTAGATTTAACATACTTATCATTTTACCACAAGATTTCCACAAGGATTGATAGTAACTTAAAACTTATAGTCAATATCTAGTGATATCTCTGTAACATCAATATACTGAAATCAAACTCATTGTTTGTCAGTGCTCACTTGTAATAAACATTTATTTGTGAGTTTTGCTTTTTTAAGTTTTCTGAAACTAAACTCAACGTTCGAGTTTTTGAAACCTTTTCGCTTTTCTCCATTAGTATTTTTTCACATTTTGTAACGTAGGCGCCGATGCTCTTTCCATTCGATTCCAAGCTTCACTGAGTGGAAGTGCTTCACCAACTAGCATGAGTAGAGGAGGTGGTGTTCAATCACCAGCACTTTCAAGAAGTGGACAACCAGCACAATCACAATCTGCTTTCACAACATTAGGTTTCAACCAACGAGATATGCCAAGTATGGAAACTTTGCATTATTCACGATTGAATGCCAAATACCTAACTTACATTACAATTTTTATTGGTTAATTAATATGAATAAATTCACAATGGTTATTTAACATAGACATAAACTTATGGTAATAGCACTATAGGAAAATAGTTGAATTTTGTTTAATGTAATGTACATTGAATGGTATTTGTATCTCATAAGTCTCTGTGATTTTCTGGTCTATAATTTAGTCAACTTACATGAATTTGATCATTTATTGGGGAATTAGAATATGTGACACCTATGAAGAAATAAAAAATATAATGAGAATGACAATCTCTTTCTGTTTTCTATGTAACTTGAGCCTTAAAACCGATTATAAATTGTCTAAATATTATTAAATTGTTTTACCTTTTTTTTAAATGCTTCAATATAAATCTGTCAGGTGGCTCAGCTTCACCATTTCAACGTTTACCACAAAGTAGCAGCGAACCAATTCTCGGAGATCAACAACAACAACAAGATTTTGCCGATCATCAGTTTGGCCATAATACACAATTTCCTGGTGCCAGAACTCAACCTCAACAATATGAACCTGATTATTCGGTATTACAAGTGATGCTTGATCACTGTATTATTTTCTGTCGCACACACTTTAATTTTCTTTGCAATGTTTGTTAGGAAGACTGGGGCTTGTTAATAAGATTTTTATGTATTTTCTGTGGGTTTTAACTATTGAATCCCAATTATTTTTGGTAATCATGTTTGTTTCATACTGATTTTGTAAAATTATGTGCTTTTCATATTTCACTAATATAACACAATTCATTACTTTATTCAGAATATGCCGAACCTTACTGCTCACAGATACCAACAAAACATTGGTCTGGATGAAAGCTATTTGCCTCCTAATGTACAAAATTCTGTGCAGCCAGTGACTCAACTCGGTGAACCATCGATGCTTAGGACAATTCTGGTTAGATAATTTTTGTTTATTTTGACTGTTATCGAAATTTATTTTTTGAATAGAGCTTATTATCAGTTTGTACATAATGCAAAAAGCAGATATTCATTTATATTCTTATGAGAATTGTACCAAATTGAAGAATGTGGCTAAATTGGAGGGGAACTCAAATATCATGGTCAAAATTTCATAATTCTTTTGCACAGAATGTTACTAACCAGTGATGTACTTTTTCCATCATCTCCGTTAAATTTTAAATTTACAAATAAACGTTTGTTCAAGGTATAAAGGTACAAGCACATGGACTTGTCTTCTGATACATTTGTTCAAGGTTTTATTAAGTCATATTAAAACAAGCCATTGTTTCAAATTATTTTCCACTTCGATTTACCAATACTACTTGACGTTTATAGTATTAGTAGCTTTTACAAATCAAAATTATTACTTTTTCAGTGTAATGGTGGAAGCTCAGCTTTCCAACCAGCACCACCTGAGTTGCAACGTCGTCCTGAACTTAATTATCCGGAACACATCAATTTTCCTGAAAATAAGAATCAAACTGCTCCATCTAACAGTTAGTATACATGATTGTTGTAGGACCTGGCGTTTGGAATACAATTGAATTCTTTTAACCTGATTCAGACGCCCAATCGAGCCCAATTTTGAATACATTTTTATTAATGTCATACGACCCCCAAAATTTACCCAATATACAATAATTATATACCATTGGAAAGGTATTTTAGAGTACTATACGCTAGATGTCACTGGAGGACCGTAAACTAAAACACCTCTTTCAAGAGGTCTCTCGTAACGTCAAAAAATAACAAAAATATTTACACTCTCTCATTCTATCAGCTGTTGGACGTCTACAGCTATTGTAAAGCTGAAATGTAACTATACAGTTGACTGCACATTGGTTTTCTCTTTCATATGGTACTAAACGCTTTTCCATAGCGCGCTTTGTTCAAGCGTTTTGGAAATTTTCATTTTGAGAAGTCACCACATCGAATCAGGCCAGGCTAAGCTTGATAGATCGATCGGTTGTTTGTTTGTGCTTTATCGCGTTGAAAGCTTTTGTGAGTCATAATAAAACATTTATTATGAATCATAAAAGCTTATAATCGTCAGACAAGGAGAATTTGCGAGATAAAACGCCAAACTTTTTTTCGGTGAGGCAGCTGCGATCAAACGACTCGATATTTTTATAACTTCCTGACGTTGTGAGATGTCCACTCTCCTATGTTATGTAGCATATAAAATGACCTTCAAAATAAGACCTTATCATACTAGCTTTTGTTATTGGTTAGCGCGCAACGCCAAGGTTTATGGAATCATTTTCTTGTTGTGCGACGTTTTTATATCGCAGCGGGAAGTACACGCGTGATATGTAAGCGAAATTTTATCACTTCTAAATGTCATATAAGGTTCATTCTCATATCGTTGTGTGGGGAATAAGATTTCCTTTCAAGCAAGACCATAACAAACATTCCAGACCTCATGGTATACACACAGCATTGCAAAACGTCTGAAACGTCGCGCATGCGTCAAACCGGGAGGATTAGGTTAATTTGCATTGTATATTAGAAGCAGTGGATTAAGCTGTTAAAATTTATCAAATTAATTTATCCAAAATATGTTACCTAGTCCAGCATACAATTTGGCATGATTTTCTTATAGCATGGAATTATAAATTTCAAACTCCAGAAGAAATGGATAAAGCAAATGATAAGCTAAAAGCAGATGAAGAGGCAGAAGATGCAAACACATCCCAGAACGACACTGGTCCTCACTTTGAACCAATTGTGAGATTGTCTGAAGTTGAGGTCACTGTTTTATCATGTTTATTTTCTAGATCCAAACGTTTTAAAGTTAACGTTACTTGGTGTTCTTACATATCTAAGTCACAAATTACTCATTTGAAAAAAAAAGTGATTGTGGTTTAAATTTTTTTTCATATAATCTGAATTTTTACATCTTTTATAGTTTTGTTTTTTGGTATGTAAATGTAAATGAACAAGGCTTTCATCAGATAAATTGTATTTCATAGGTACGTACTGGTGAGGAGGATGAGGAAGCTGTTTTCTCTGAAAGTGCAAAATTGTATAGATGGACTGAAGGACAATGGAAGGAAAGAGGAGTTGGTGTGATGAAGATATTAAAACATAAAGAAACTGGAAAATACAGAATTCTTATGAGACGGGATCAGGTAGCAGCTGAAAATAGTCACAGAATGAATTTATAACATTCTAGCTATATTGTGTATTAGTAATGTTCCTAGTATGAACTGAGCTTCAGTGTTCAGTTGAACTTTAGCACTAGATGCTCTCAGCACTTGAGATATGATAATTGCAGTGTCAAGTGAAAATGAAATTTTGATGGATAATTGCTACTATTTTGGATCAATTGTTTGTTGTTTGTTACTTCATTGATGTTGTAATTGTTATTAACATATTGAAAATCTATGAAAAGTGGTGCATTTAAAGAATCATAATTTAGGAAGGGGATTCGAACACCAAGTATGAACCTATTATTCCAAGTTGTTTTTTCAATTATCACTAATATTTATAATTCTCCATAAATTCAGTATTTCCATGACATATTGGATATTATTGTAACTTTGTTGTGATTGAATTCTTGTTATTATGTTTCACACAGTTTGTATTTGCAATTATTTTGTAGCTAACAACTACATATACTCTTATTGAGGCTACTTTTTTCTGGTGTTCTACTATACCTTTTTCTGAAGAATACAATTTTTTTTAAGATTCTAAAAATATGCTGTAATCACTTAATTGGAAAAGATCTGGAGTTACAAGCGATGCCTAAATCAGATAAAGCATGGATATGGCATGCATTGGATTTTTCTGAGGAGGAAAGCAAACAGGAAGGATTTGCTATTCGATTCAAAACTCCTGAACTTGCGAATTCATTCAAAGAAAAGTTTACAGAAGGAAAGGAAATTAATATTAAACTCAGTGGAGGTATATATAGTACCTTTTGATTATTCTTGTAAATAAAGTTCTACCTGATTCAGGCATGGAAATTTTTCTTTGAAGTGTTTTACGTGCTCCGCTCTGAGCTCGGTTCCAGGCAAGTATCCATAATACTTCTAAATAAGTGTTCAGCTTTTGCAAGTTGACATTTATTTGTCTATTAATTACTTTAGTTGTGCTTGCTTATGTTTGATTTTGATCTTAGGTACACCTGTACGCGCGTCTACAACTGCAAAAGTAACTTCACACAAACCTGCATCTACTGTGGATACTTTGCCTAAAACTACAAACTCGATAATGGCACAAGGAGGTATATTTATTCAATATTAATTCAATATTCACATTCAGTACCATCTTTGAATACTAAACCTCCAAAGGTGGTATCTGCAAGTCAGTCTACATCTGATGGTACAATTGAGACACCAAATACTCAAGCGAATGGGGCTTTTTTTCAATTTATTATTTGTTTCAATGTGTCCATTGAAAATGTTAAATTTATTTATGGGTGATAATATTTTTTTGATAAGATGCCAGAATTTTCTACCGTTTATAAAGAATCTTTTTTTATGGAATGTAGATGAAGCTTGAGACAGAAAATCTTATTTCTAGGAAGCTCATCATCTTCTCTCGTCCTGACTTCTATTCAATTTGATAAGAACAGTATGTTTCTTAATGTTACTAATATTAACCTATTATTGCTAATTTTATTTCAGAGACCAAATCTTCTACCAGTGATGTAACAATCCCAAAATTTTCTTTTGCTTTTCCAAAACCATCAGCAGCAGCTGCTAACCTTGCAGCAAAGATCGCGGGTTTCCCACAGAAGGTGGTTTCCACTGCTGGTAAGTTTTAGACTTTAGTTGGTTAATGCAGCAAATTTAAAAACTAATAGCAAGAGATTAATTAATAGTCTGTACAGGAAGGCAATCCGGAGAATGGCAATGTATTTGAAATATTTAAGTTGATTCCTTTGTAAGTAGTGTTGGTGTTTTTTAGAGCTATTGCTGAAATATCATTAAATTGTACGTTTTTTTTTTTGACTCTTGTTGAGGAATTATATAAGATTTGCACTACCATGAATTCTATGCATTGACAATATAATTTTATATTTCATTACATTATAGATCAAGAAACAAAACCAGAAAGTTCAAATAATGATGATGACCAAAATGAAGACATACATAATGAATCTGGAGATGGTCCTCATTTTGAACCGATTGTTAAACTTCCTGATAAAGTCGAAACTAAAACAGGAGAAGAAGATGAACAGGTATTTACTACATTGGATTAATTTGTTTTATTAACAATAAAGACGGGAGAAAAGGTCATCTCGAAGTATGTGAACCAAGATGGTGGACACTGGAACGTAGTATTTGTACCAGGGCACTACCAGGTTCTCCCGTAGTATTTGTACCTGAAATTATGTCCTAACCCTAACCTGGTACGCATACTACGTTCCGGTGTCCGCCATCTTGGTTCACAATCACATCCTTCGGGAATACTGAAGAAAAAATGTTCCTCGAGAAAAATATTGTTGCCCAAATAGTTTAAAAATTTTTATAATACCGAGGAACCCTGGCGATTTATTCCCCAATCTCATAGAACCAATCGCTTGTGATCGAAACGTTTAGTGAAAGTTAGTTGGTGATATTACTATAAGGTTTATACAAGACTTACTCTCTCCCTTAAACGAATTTGTAGCTAGATCGAAACTCCTTTAGAGTCTCCTGCTTTTTCATATTTAAATTGTACTGACTGTTGTCTCGCTTTTAGGTTCTTTATTGTCATCGTGTGAAGTTATATAAATACACTGACAAACAATGGAAAGAAAAGGGAGTTGGTGAAATGAAAATTTTACACAATGCTGGCACAAAGAAAAGTAGAATTGTAATGCGAAGAGACCAGGTAAGCAAAGTTGTAATGATATTGGCGTGTCTTGATGTTTATAGATACCGTACAACATTAAAATTCTGTGATTTTAACAAACATGAATTCTGACATTGGGATTAGGAAAAGGGCTATTCCCAGTTGGAATAGTTTAAAAATAACTCAAAAATGTTCTGTCAATGATTTAATGCACGCTAAAATTGTTTTGCGGGCCGCACGGAATGTGCCTTTCTTTAATGAGATGGAACTGTTCCATTTTTCAATCAATGTTTCGGTAATCATTGGTATCTGTGCACAACCATATTTGTATCTTGGCTCATCAGTGTAATCTTGTAATCTTGGAAGGGATTGCAAATTTTTAAATCATTATACTGTTATGAAATACAGTATATGATTTGGTATATTGATTTTGCAATGATAATATCAGGAAAAGTTTAGATATTATGAGAAACTTTTCAAATGACACAATTTTTTACATAATTAATACTCACTCTCCAGGTTTTGAAGCTATGTGCAAACCATTACATTATTCCTGAAATGAAGTTCTCACATCTTGGAAATTCTGATAAAGCATGGACTTGGACTGCTGTTGATCATTCTGATCCAGATGTTGAACCTAAACCAGAAGTACTCGCTGTTCGATTTAAAACTGCTGAAGAGGCTTCTGACTTTGTGAAGGTTGTTAATCAAGCAAAAGATATATTGCAAGGAAAAGGTAAATATTTTTTCCATGTAGCTTGGGTGCTTTTTTTGAAATTTATTTTGAATGACATTAGAACAAATAAGTTTGTAAGTTGATGGTATCAGTGGCGCAACCAGGCCATTTTCAACGGGGGGGTCCGACCGGAATTTACACAGTGCAACCACGACGTAAGTCGCAACGCCACTAGATGTCGCCCCGCTGAAACACGATAAATTGCTCGTGGATAAAACGGAAACGCCATCGATTAAATCCCAGTCTTTCGCTTACCTTGCCCTCGTTCATTAACGGCGCTTTGCTACGTCTTGCACCTCGTGGGTAGCAAAACGAAAAGCTGTTAATTATTTTCAAAGTTTCCCTCGCTTTGCGCCTCGTGGATAGTGAAACACGACTTGAATAAATTCCAGTGTTTCCCTCGTGCCGCGCCTTGCTCGTTGGGTGAATTCGTCAAGACTAAAAACAAAATGCACTTCTTGCTAATGGATCTTTTCCCGACCCTAGCCCCAGAAAAATTCTA
Organism: Styela clava; assembly: GCF_964204865.1. Taxonomy (NCBI): domain Eukaryota; kingdom Metazoa; phylum Chordata; class Ascidiacea; order Stolidobranchia; family Styelidae; genus Styela; species Styela clava. The sequence continues at coordinate 17,837,348 of NC_135258.1, read as the reverse complement.
AACTAAACTGAAGCTCACCGGAAGACATAATGACAATTAAAATAATTGATTTACGACTAATTTTTGGAAACACAACTAAAACTGACTAATTTAATGCAGGGATGTCCAAATCGAATTTATATTCAAATATCGCAAACTTCAATTACTGTTTTTTCGTGTTTATAATAATCCCGAATATGGCGCACATATCCTAGCGTCGTCGTCCATGTGTGGTTCGGCAATATATTACAGCTGACATGAAAGAATGTCGATAAACGCCGACTTGAAGAACTTATAAGACTTCGAAGACGTTTTTGATTGACAATATTTTCTTATCGTGTATTTTAACTTAGTCGAGATGGTTTCGGCGTCCTCGGCAAATTGTGTCTTAATTAGTTGTTTTCATCCTCAGTTTTGATAGTGACCGAACATAACAGAAAATTTTTTCAATTCTTGTAATTTAGCGCGTATAAAATAGCTCTCAAATAGTATTTAATATCTGTTGCGGATTTCGTCGGCATCCGGTGTTGATGACAACATCCTTCAGTTTAAATTAGCGGTATTCATTTACATGCAAAAATACATAACGGCCGACATGACATATTCAAATCAGCGCGAAGTTCAAAAATAAAACGCGTTTTATGGTCTTAATATGCACATAGAAAAAAGAAAGGACAGAGAAATAACAACTAAAAACTAAGAACGATATGGTATGTTTGTGTACTTTTGTTTACCATCGTCATCATAATCAAATTAGTTAAACCCGATTCCCAAATTTCCGTCCGCCAATAATGGAGAATAAAGTTGGAAAAACGTTTTACTTAAAATAACGATATTGTTATCAACGACGTCGGGATAACGATAAAATCTCCGATAGAAACCAAATATTAATAATAATATCGAAACTGAGTATGAAAACAATTAATTAGGGCAGGATTTGCTTTTATTGCCGAGGCGCACAACATATCTTGACTAAATTGAAATATACGATAACAAATGTAAAAAATTTTCAACCAAAAACGTCCTCGACGTCTTATAAGCACTTCAAGTCGGAGTTTATTGGAAACCTTTCACGACGACTGTTAGTTATTGCCGTGCCACACATGGCTGCTTTCGATTGCGATAATGATGAAATAATTGTGAAATGTTTTTAAATCAGAACGTGGACTGGGGCGGTAGGATGTGTACGGCGTTTTCGGCCTTTCATATGTAGAAAATCTTAGGTTAATCGAAGCAATATTTTTCCGAAAATAATTTTCGTATCCAGATTTTCAGAGTTTCTACTGCATTATTATAACATGAAGACGGGCGGTGTTACATTGCGTCAAGATGATGAAGCACGAGAGTATTCGTCACAAGAGAGAGAGATAGCATTATGCTATTGTCGCTTTCAATTCGCATCGACAGCGCGCGTTTTCTACTTTTTTGAGGTAACATATCTCATTTTCGAATACAAACATATACGCGGGGATAGCGATTATTACGTAACTAACAACAAAAAGGTATGATTGAAGTCGGGCGGTGTTAAATTACGTCGAGGTGATAAAGCACTGGAAAAAAGTAGTTTTCACCGGATTGTTATGACCGTAGAACGACGTTGTTTGAACGTAGAACAATAATAATAATAAAACGAATTTCAAACGGGGGGGACACGACCCCCGTAACCCCCCCGCTGGTTGCGCCACTGGATGGTATTTCCAACTCTTTTCTGAGTTGGTTTCATAAATAAATGTTTCCACCAGGGGCATTTCTGGCATATTTACTCATGCCGAGCCAACAATGAAAAACAATCATAAACAGATAGTCCAATTGATATGCTCAACTGAATATTGTAAAAGTTCTTTTTACATAACTTTTGAGAGGCCTGTGTACTATTGGCCACTTTTCCTAATCAGTTTCAGTATTTTAACTATAGTTATCTCTTTTATATACAGTTATTTCTATATTATATGCTTACACTGTTTTTCAGATGTCTCTTCATTGACAACTACTGTTTCTTCTATCAAGTTATCAACCCAAACTACTGCTACGACATCATCTTTCAAATTATCAACTGTATCTACAACTACCAGCCAGACCACGCCACAAAGGTAATCTCTTTCAATTGTTTTCCAAAGATAGTTTTCTTGATGATTTTTTTTTGTATACCATTTGTTCTATTTAACTTTTTACTTCATTTTTTTAGTATTGCCCAAACACAAGTCTCTTCCACAAAAGGAATGTTGGTAGTTGATAAGAAGGCTGGAGCTTGGAATTGTTCGGGATGTTATGCTTTGAATGAACCTACTGATTCAAAATGCCCATGCTGTGGTGTGCCTAATCCATCGGCACCCAAAGTTGGTAAGTTTTCGGATTGTATCAATACCATGTCTTAAACTCTATTATAACTAAATACTTTGAATTGGAAATACTTGTCTGAAGCTTATGCTTCATTACAAAATTTGCAGTCAAGTTTTTATTATGAGTGGGATGTCATTTTAAATTATTTCATTTCAAAATCTTGTTGGATATTTATATCAACCCAATTCTTCTTTTAAATTTTTTATTTCTCACACAAAACTATGTTAATGTTTCCAGAGGAAACAAAGCCTTCTGCATCAACATTTGCATTTGGCATCTCTTCAAAACCAACTGGATTTTCCTTTGGGGTGAGATATTTTGATCCATTCTAAATACTATTATGATAATATGTAATTATAACAATAACATTGCATATCTAATATTTTCAGATTCCTTCCACGAATGCAAGCGTAAGTAAAACAATTTTCAGCATTGTGAACATTAAATATTATTTTTAATTCTTGTCTCATTAATTATTGAACAAAAACTAAGAACAAAATGTATAGATGTAATAATCTGTTTAATGTTACAATGAAGAGAGAACCAGATTAGTTGGTCTGCATGGATGTCAGTGGCTTCTATATATGGTGGTTTCCAGCTAAACGGTTTTTGACCAAAACAAGGATATGTGCGCTTAATCAGAAGTGATTTAGTCACATATTTGAGCAAGTTCTTTCCAGCTCCCAGTCTATATGGAATGAGGTCCATGCATTACATGTCAGTTAAAATCGGTATTATATAAATTAGTTCAGGTCATCATGCTCGGGAATGCAGCTATAACATAGTGAATCTACATAACTGGAGTTTTTGACAGGTTTCTTACTTGAAATTTGTTTGTTTAGAGCAGGGGTGCACAACCTGCGGCCGTACGGCCGCATGCGGCCTTCGAAGCTTAAATGTGCTGGTGTATGTGTTTTACTGTAAAAAAACATATGTTTAATATCATACTATGTTGGCGCTTGACTGTTACGTCTTTAATGCAAAATAAACTAAATTCGAGATTATAAAAGGTAACAGTTGTAAACATCGCTTCATGTCACTAAAATGCCAGAAGCGCAGCCAGCCGGAATCGGAATCAAAACTTTCCATACGGCAGCTCCTGAAACATGATATAGCGATGACGCTACTAGTTGAAAAAGCCCATTTTTTCGGTGGATAAGATTTTTTTACGTTGAGCAAAATACTTACGCAACGACCGATGCGAGCATTCAAAATACCTTGCTGTATAAATTTAATTGTGTTCGACATAACTTGCGATTTAATCGACCCACCTATAAGCATTATTAACATATTAGCATTATTTTTTAGTGTAATATAGCAGGGCAATCAGCGGAAATTGATATATGTGGGAAATTTATTCATCTTTTACCTGCGGTCTTGCGAATTCGTTATCGTCGTTAGAAATATCCGAAGGTCTACGATAAAATTCCAAAAATTACATTTTAATTTAGTACAAAAAAAAGTTGATTGAACATACCGGTACTTCACACACTGATTAGCTTATCTATCATCATAATATGATAAAAAAATTCAGAGTTTTAATATTCACTCGCTTATTTTCAGTTGGAAATTTTTATTTGCAGATTCACCCTTTTAATTATATTTAGCGTCTCTATGCCGATGATCGCATTATAACGAGTTTTTTGAGATAATTTACCAACATAATATCTATGTTAACGGCCTAAATAACCGCGTCAAGCTGACCAAAACAATCGGCGACTTGAATAACATTAGTGAAAACAGCATGCGTTATTAGCAACTTTTAAGGTCTCCCGAAAATGTTAAAAAAGAAGCGGAGATTTGGCCTCTTCGCTGCGCTATAACAACAGTAATTAAGAAGTGTCGACTGGTGCTCTGGCTTCTCTTCAGACTGTGGATTTCGATTCGATAAAAATATTTTGTCACCCTTAGACACTTTTATTCAGTATATTTGTATAAATTTAAGCATTTCATAAATGTTTTAGACGCGCGCCAATAAGATATATCAATAAAAGCCAATTTTTAAAATAAATGTGACTAATAAAAGACCTTGATTTCCCTGGCGGCCGTGGACAATTTATAAAAGGTAATGCGGCCGTCTGAAGAAAAAAGGTTGTGCACCCCTGATTTAGAGGTAATGATGACAGTAAGCGAATGGTAGCTTGCTGACTGAAAACCTTTTCATAACGATGCAAAGTTTTAAAAGATCAAAACCGCAGTTATAACATCTGTAAAATAATAATAGTAAAAAAGTGATGGTAAATGAATGAGGGCCTCTAGCTAACTGAATATGGCGTCTAAGAACTTCTCTTAGAGAAGCAAGTTTCGAAGATTCAAAGAGCACCCTTAGCATCTGGAAATTGAAAATGATAACTATTAGGCCAGGGGTGAGCAACCTTTTTCGGCTCGCATGCCAAAATCGGTTAAATTTAACAACAAAATTCTTCCGCGTGCCGACCAAAATTAAAAACAATGCTTTGCTACTTCCAAAGCAAAAATACATAATAATAAACCTTTTAAACATGTACAGACGGATTCACTATTCGGATAAATATCAGTCCGACAAATAGATTTGATTACTTTTCTTATTCTATCAGTGAGACTTCTGCTGCTGCATTACCACTGATAGAGATTTTACATTGATTTATATTTTGTCTCTTTCAAAGAAATACACGAACTATTGGTTTCAACTTCCAAGCTACTCCTGTTACGAAACTTAGTAAATAGTAAAGACTTGGTAAAAAGACTTAATAACGTTCCAATTATAACGGAGAACAAAGATTCACAAGCATATGCAGATGATGTAGAACAGTGGTCCGCAAACTTTATGTACTCGCGGGCCAAATATACACATTCCTTGTAGCGCGCAGGCCGCAATATTTCCGCTTTCGAACAATCGCTAGATCGAATTTCGAATTATGGCGTATTTACACCTTCTCTTATTGTGTTAAAAGCATGCTGTTATGAAATGGTTATGTGCCGTTTTTTAATATATATAATATCCAACAACATATTGTTTTTATTTACTTGTTATTAATGTGAAGGATGATGTTTTTATGCCAACTTGCCCACGGTACGTCGTCCAAAGAAAATCTGACAAGCGAGTACGAAGTTTATTCCAAGTGTAATGCATTTTAGATAAAGCTGTTCGCAGCAATATGTTCTTCCGAACGTGCCCATTACATGTTTTTTTTGCACTGTCGCATAGATCAGCTGTGGCGCAGTCCTAGCTCTCTGGTCGAATTTATTGTCGAAGCACATTGGAATGTTCGGCCCTCGTCGCGAGCTACCCTGCGTTTCCCAAACATTTTTTAAATCCAAAAATCACAATTAACTTGAACGACATACAACTGACGCTACATATTACAAATCAAGCGCCATGCAGCAGTACTTGTTACCACATAAATCCCCGTACAGACAATAATAAATTTAGGATCAATTTTTGTTTCATTCAATAAATGTCGGGTTGTTCGAGGGTCGCAACAAATTGGCTCGGGGGCCCATTTGGCCCTCAGTTTGCCGACCTCTGTTGTAGAGTAATGTAGTTTTTTGGTTTTAGAAAATTCTCGGGAATGGCATCCCAATCATGTAATAGTTCGTTTTCTGCACTTCTCTCTTGTATTCCCTTTCCCAATAGCTTTTATTTCTTTCGAAATCAATTTATAACAGTAAGTTAGCAAGTAACACTAACCAACATGAGCTACACAACTTCATAAATCGATCAGAAATATATATTACGTATAACAATGTAGCCAAATGAACGTTGTGTTCATCCTGACAAAATTCGTCGAGAGCTCATAATATATATATTTCTTTGAAGCCATATGTTATGAAAAGATAAAAAGAGTTTAAATAAATAACAGTTTGTTAACAAACGATAATGAATAAACGAAACCGAATTTTATCAGATAATTCAGTCTCGAAACTTTTTATCTGAAATAGGACGATCTCGTTTCTGAGGCTTCGCTCGCGTGCCAAATAAATGGGCTTGTGTGCCAAGTTTGGCACGCGTGCCAGGGGTTGCCCACCCCTGTACTAGGCCATATACTGTTGATGGAAAAAGAAATATTCCAGTCATGATGATTTGTTCAGGATTCGGAGAGAAAAATATAATGAAAGATTTGCAAGAATATTTTTTAGGTTCAGAAAAAATTGTCATTGGTCCCACCAGTTGGAAATCCAGTGTCTTTCCAAAAATCCAATTGGTGTTATTTATTGGACTTCGTGTCAGGATGAGAATAAAGAATTGTGTCGTTAGTATGAATGAGTAAATTGTGTATAATGTTATCCATAAGTCCATTGATTATTGTCAGGAAAAATTCAGGCCCGAGCTTTGAGCCATGAGGAAGACCAGATATACTGTAGGATTCGTGTTCATTTAATTATAATTTATAGTTGAGAAAGATCTCGTGTTGAAATCCATGGCTTCAGTTTTTAGAAAACTGACCCAGATGGTATTCTTCAAATTACACATTATAAAAGTATACATTTATATTATTGTTCTTGACAATAACAGAGCAATGCTAAACACATATCTACAAGATATATTGGCAGGAAAACTGAACTACTATTTGAAAATAATATACATTCATCATTCATAGGTGTATTCAAAACTGGGTTGCAAATTCTTATTTTTGAATTGGTGGTTCGCAATCATTAAAAATGCAATTGCAGAATGTGCCATTGCATGTCTGCTTATAGCGCATAAATATGAAACTTGTTATGGTTTACTGGAAATAATAAAATAAAGAATAAAATAATCCAATGCCACATTTCAGAATAAAACACAAGATGTATTGCTATCTCGAGTATTTGTGCATTTCTCATCTATACCGAAATCATAGGTTATTTAATTGTGCTAGGTGGAATTTTCAAGAATGCGAAAATTTCCTAATTACTCAATTGAAATCAGCGTGTATTACAAAACGCAATTTGGTTATTTCAGATCAACTATTGCAGTAATGACTTAATAATCACTTTAAATACCGGTACTATGCTAATGATTGGCAGAAGACTAGTTGGTGAGGACTTGTTGGGATTTATGTGATTCCCAATACTTTCAAAGCTAGAATATATGATTCACATAAATATTTGTTGAATAGTTTTGAATAACATTGAAGACTATCATGGAGAATACTGTTTGGGCCAGTAGTAGTCGAGGAGAAAGGTGGTATCAAAACATGTTTTGAATCATTGTCAGGAAGTTAGAAAATACTAGGAAGGTAATTTTGACTGCGGTTTTTGCAGAATAATTGACCAACACTTCTGAATAATTGGCACCAGTTGGAAACCTAGAGTCTGTTTCCAAAAATCCAATTGGTGTTATATATTGGACTTCGTGTCAGGATGAGAATAAAGAATTGGTGTCGTTAGTATCAATAAGTAAATTGCGTACAAAGTTACCATAAGTTTATTGATAATTAGTAAGATAAATATATGCCTAAGCATTTGGCCCGAGGAAGACCAGATCTACCATAGGATTGGAATTTTATCAACCAAATTGTAGTTGGATATTCATTTGAAAAAACAAAGAAAGTAGTGTTCATTTAATTATACTTTATAATTAAGCATGGTCACGTATTGGGGATTTTGGCTTTGGGAAAACTATACCAAATGGTATACAAATTACACACATTTATATGCGTTAATGTTTACAATAGTGGTCGCAAATTTGCTATTTTCACAGTATACCACGCTATATGTATGGCGATATTCATAACAACGCTAAACACATTTCTATCCATGTGTCCATTTATAATTACTAGGAAAAAATATAGGCCCTAGCGTTGAGCCCTGAGGAAGACCAGATGTATTTTAGGATTGAAATTGTATTTTATCAATCACATTATTATTTATTTGGAAAAACAAAGAAAGTAGTGTTTATTTAGTTTATAATTGAGCAAGGTCTCTTGTTCAGAAATATGGCTTTAGCTTTTAGAAAACTAAACCAGATGTTTTTGTAATCTCAGTCCATTTTTACATTTGTTATACTAATATTTATTTTATACAGGTATCGAAACCAATATTTGGAAATCAGCAGCCTGTGCAATCGAGTATGTATCATCATTCTTGAATTAGATTTGTTGGTTTGCTATTATATCCATCTGGAAAATGTAATATCGAATACTAGATTTGCTGTCAGCAGCATTAAATACTAAACCAAATAGTGAACTTCTAAATAGAAGGCTTTGTAAATGCATTCATTTTCAAAAACTGTTCTATCGACCATAAAGAGCATACTAAAAATATCATATATCTAGTTAAAAAGTATAGGGTGATTGACAATCTACTGCAATTGAATTTTTTTATTTTCTGCTTGAACTACAGTTAGTTTTTTACATTCACTCACATTTAGATTCAGCAACATTAAGTTTTGGTTCAACTGGTTTTACTTTTGGACAAAACAAGTCAACTTCTGTGACTGCTGTGAGTACTAATATTTGTAATTTTTTATTTGAATAGATCACTTCTGATTTAATTATAGAAGTAGAATCACGGTGAATGGCTATCATTTTCAATGGTTTCATATTATCTTTGTTTAAAAAATTCAGTACAACTGAACTGATTTTTACTAGGGTATTTATTTTGCAAATAATAAATCTTCAATAAGTCAAAAGCAGTGATCATTTTTTTTTTCAGGTGTCTACTACTTCAGTATTCGGCGTACAAACTTCAGAAAGTAAGTTGTCTTACTTGTAAGTAAGTCTTCTCATTTGTTTTAAAATAAATTAGATATCTGTTTTAATCTGGTTCACATGGCTGTCCAGTAAACAATGACTTAAATGATATATATGTATTTCTTTCTAAAAATGTTTTTTTTTTACTTCAATGAACTTTTCAACTCTGTTGACAAGGAGCATTTCAGGCAGAATAGACTGGGAACTACTCTGGTTGACAGAATAATTGGATGAGATGTTCATGTTTCTTTATTTTGCCAACATTTACAAGTTTCTCTTTAAAATTCAGAATCTGATACAGCCAGTACAGCAGATACCATCCCTGAACCATCCGTTTCACAAGTATCAACTACTGGTGTACTGAAGGTCACCAAAAAGGTCGGCAGTTGGAGATGTGAATCTTGTTATGTTGAAAATGAACAAGACAATGCAAATTGCCAATGTTGTAGGCAAGCAAATCCGAAAACCACACAAGCACCAGGTAGGTGCCAGTGCCAATAGGTTTGAAAAAAACTGTCATATGTACATTTATATATATATTTGGTACATCAATTACTTGATTACATGAAAATAATGTAATTAAGCAGTTTTTGAACTGATTGTTGGAATACATGTCTAATATTGTTATTGGTATTCACAGCTGGAGAAGCAAAGCCTGGGTTGTTTGGCATGAATACTAACCAGGGCAGTAAATTCTCATTTGGAATTTCTAGTCAACCAACAGTATCTTCTGTAAGTTTTTATTCTGTTCAAAGTTCTATATTTTCAAGTATGTTTTAATGCACATGCACTAATGGATATTTTATCGGAGTTTTGATGAGCCAAGCTCAAGTCTGCTAATTTTTTCTGATTTTCCTAACGCTGATCTGCCTGATTTCATATTAATGTATTATCAAGCTTTTTTCATTAGAACAGAACCAAGACTTAAAAAATATTTTATGCTGTTTTTTTTCAACCCAGACAAAGACTTCTTCCAGCATAGTGTCTCCACCGAAATTCATGTTTGGAAAATCTGATGGTAAGTACTTGCTTATGACATATATATATAGCTTTATTTTTTTGTTGTATTCGTTTTATGTGTTAGTTTAGAATGTTTTGAAAGGTGTTAAAGCAGGGTGGGCAAGGTTCATGGAACATTGACCAAATCTTTCGTCCACATAGACTGGTCGTCCATGTAAGTGTGATGTAACAGTTACTTTTTATGACAATATTCAGAGTGTCAAATGAGCAAAAGTGAAAAACAATAAACTCAAGCCAAAACTTGGCCCATGTCGGTGTTAGAGGTTAATAGTATTCAGATAGCAGATATTACATAAAAATGTTTTGTCATAAAGATAATATAATTTGTTCTCAATAATTTCCATTTGTTGTAAATCGTAATATTGACTTATATTCGTATCATACTTTCATACCAATTTTTTTTTCAAAATTGTTAGCATCTGCATCCTTCGGGTTTAATCAACAACAACAAACCAGCAATTTATTTTCTAATCTGAGTTCAACAGCACCAAAATCTACTTCATCTACCACTGGACAATTACCAAAACCAAGATTTCCAAGTGTCGGTGATGAGGAAGATAGCGATGAGGATGAAGATGATGAAGATTACACTGATGGTACGAGCTTGTATTATGTTATATTGAAGAATACTAAATCTCGTCCACCAAATCAGGGGTGGCCAACCCGCAGCTCTTGCACATGTTGCTGTCTTCATCGTGTTTATTTAAATCATCTTGTCAACTACGATTCATCATGTTTCGATTCAACATATGATTATTCGCTGTGCATTCTTTTATGTCGGAGATACACGAGCGCCTTCGTTAACTTTACCGTATAATCTGCTATTAATATGACACAATTAAAGTCTTTGGTGTGAGTAAGCGTTTATTGCACAACAGCTGTCGTAATCGTATCAAAAAAGTCCGGCGGCAAATGCGCCGTTTACCATTTGAGGGTATCTTGAGGGAATTTGTATATTATCTGAATTAATATAATTAATGGAAGGAATGGACACAGATACCTGTAATGATAATTATACAAAGGTATAAGAAGCAGAATAATATCACTGCTTCATACCCAGATCTGCATAATCAATCTTGGTAAAAACTTCGTGTTTCATTGTTAAAATATGAATATTTGCAATATATTTGCTCAAATTATATTTGAAGGAAAAGACGAAGATTTAATTTCCTTTTTTTCCTGTCAAATGAATCAAGTACATATGGTATTTATTTTATGAAAAAACATTAGATTTTAAGAATTAGTATGACATTTCTCATTATAGATTCTTCTGAGAATTTAAGCTGTGAGGATCGTGATAATGCTTACAATGAAAGGTACAGATCCCCTCTCAATCGCCAAGAACAGCAGCACCAAAAGGAAGAAGAAAGTATGATGAATAACTCATTTTGAAATCAATCCATTTCAAGCATTATTTTAGTCAGTTTTGCACAGATATTTGTTAACTTCAAATAACTTCAAATTTTGGATTCACTCAAATGTTTATATGAATAAATTTGTTGACTTGATTGGCCATTTCTTATTTTAACTCTAGTTATATTACACTACTAATTATTTTGAACAATATCAAAATTGCCCTATATTTTTGTAACTTTAAATTCCACTTGATTGATAATGCAACTCTTTGTCATTGTGGTCACCATAACTGGTTGTTGTTATATTCACTCCACCCAACTAGTAGGGATGCGACAAGATTTGGACTCGTGCTCGGATTCGTGGCCGAATCTCAACTTTTTCGTTCTGTTTTGCCATGAGACTGTCCAGCCTATTTTCTCTACGGTGAAATTAACAAGGCGCCGTAAGAACAAAAAAATATCAGCGAAGAAGAAGCTTGCCTTCCATTGCCATACGTTGTTTGGTGAATGTTTACCACATACTATTTCAATCGTGTACTTGCTAATCCTCGAACAGTAAATAATTCGTAATCAGCGGTAATCCTGTCGCGCTGTTCACTTTTCATTGTTCCATAAATGAGCTAGCTATTTTCGGAGTGGAGAAATAAATGTTAGAAAACGATAAAAATAGTGAAAATTGATTTTGAGACTCGCGGATATCGGTGGCGTTACAATCGTATATATATGTACAAAAACAATCTTGCAAGTCGCATCGATTGGATGTGTATGAATTTTGAAACTATTACTCGTGGTAATTAATGTTATTCTTATTGTTATTCAATTGGTATTTATATTTGCCGCGATTAGTAGCGAGCAAAATTGAATTTTTCCTGATTGAATCCCACTCCCGATAGATTTGATAACTTCCAACTACAAGCTGATATTGATGAAACAATTCGCAACTACCGCCTGAGAGAGTGATTTTTGATTTTCTGTAATTAAATAGAATCTAGTCATTTTCACTCTTGCTATAGCATCCTTGCATTATACGCATACGGATCCACCTGCGCAAAAGCATAGAGCAAGAAAAGGTAGTTAGTTTCCCGTAACCCCAACTGTTAGTTGAATAATTCAAATATTTTTTTTTATTTACCGATAGTAGAAAATTACCAGAAGACTGGAGACTCGATAACAACGTGGCGTCTTCACTTCATAATTTTATCACAATCGCGATTTTTTTTTTTGTCATCGCAATCCTCCCCGACATCCTAGTTATTGTTGGTGAACTATACCTTAAAGCAACCTTTTTCACTAGTATTAGCCCTCACGCAACGTCGGACATCAAAGTTTCGTATTTATATTTCAGGCAGAAGTGTTAGTACAAATCGGCGAAGATATTAAAGACGGCTATTAATTAGTGAATTCATGAATATATTAAATTTTATTCTGATCTCATCTTCTGGGTCGGATTTGATTTACCATATCACAGTGGGTAAATTACGGTCCCCATTTCTAAGCAAACAATAACTACCGTGCTCATGTTATTTCAGTATTAGATAATAAATAAAAATTTCGCAAATTCACCATTGCGTGCTGTTTCGAGTTGTATCAATTTAAAAGAATCGACAATAATGGCATTTCTACATAGTCTAAATAATATTTTCATATAATACATTATTTACATGTCCTACTCTTCCTGGTTCGACGTTTCTAAATGTGCGTTGGCGTGCTTTATGCAGAATTGGGAATTGTAAAGATAAGGAAAAGGATAAGAAAGAAAAAAAAGCACTATAATAATAATGTTGATAAATTCGATTTTGCTTTTCATAGCGCCATTATATGTCTTAATGAAAATGATTGTGTCAGGACTTTGAGCAGACAGCCCTAAATTAGTAAATAACACATTTCGCCTTTTGTGTCTCTCTTATTGAATTACAATCAACTATTACACATTCTTATTTTCTGTGGATTCGACAATCACTATTGATGGTTTTTAAACGAATAATAGCTATTTTGTTATGATTTATTTTTAAGATACATTTATTTGATGCTGCTATAGTTGGCAATCCTATTATTATCACGAAGATGGGCGTCTGTATCAGCGCCGACTAAAAAAGATAACATATAAGTCAATAGTAGAAATTTCGCATACAAATTTCCTTCCATACGTGGGGTTTACGACCCATATTTATCAAAATTTCCGCGACGGGACACGAGCGCGAGGGCGTCTTGCAGCAGTCGACGCAGCGGTCAATCAAAACGCATTGTTACATAACAAAATATACTTTCGACGGGGAATAGTAGGTAGGACCTGCTTAAACTAATTTAAACCAACCGCTCAGCGAATGATTGTCTCGAAAGCAATAGTATTTATGTGCAACGTTTTGAATTACATGGTCTTATATTATCTTACTGAATGTTTAATTTACGGCCAACAATAGCATCACTTTCGATATTTTTTTCGGAGCTATGTAAAAGTATTGGACTCTGGACTTGGACACGAGTCCAGCGCAAATACTCGGGATTCGGCCGAGCCGAACCTTTTTGGATTCGTCGCACCCCTACCAACTAGCTTATTCATCAGCAATATTGAGCATCAAAAATAGTGATGAATTTTTTATTTGGGGCATATTATTGAATATACCGCAATTGTTTTATTATGTATTTATGTCATAACTTCCTGTCTAGCTACAGCTTATTCATCAGCAATATTGAGCATCAAAAATAGTGGTGAATTTTTTATTTGGGGCAAATTATTGAATATACCGCAATTGTTTTACTATATATTTGTGTCATAACTTCCTGTCTAGTTACTGATTGTTTGTGATATGATATTACGTAATGAATTTTACGGTGCATCATTGACGAACTTTATTTATATCAACCCGTAGGTGATAGTGATGTGATTTGTATCGGGGAGATTCTTCCATCTGAAGAACTTCAGAAAAAGGCTGAAAATCTCATGTTACCGAAACATTTTTATAATTTTCTTAAAGAAGGAGAAGAAAATGAAACTGGGGATGATTCAGAAACAGGAGATGAAAAGTCTCAACCAAAAGGTGACCTCAAAAATTATCTTTCAATTTATACCTTGATTTGAAGGAATGAGGATTGAATCAGTATTTTTAACCATATTGAAGTAATTGTATTTAAATAGTTTGTTCTTCCCAGATTAATTTTCATATATATTTCTGAATAATATTTAGGGTTAAGATTGTATCATAGTATCATGGCGAAAGTTTTCACTGATTTTTTACTGAAATTTTTACTGATTTGCATCCTGATGGATTTCTTAATATATGATTTATTACTTTTTTTTCATATACCTTCGTCCAGTCAATAAAATGATTCTGATTTATTACAGGAAATGAAAAGTCATCAATCTTTCAAGCACTCACCACTTCTGTGTCAACTACGACTACTGATAAGTCAACATTTGGTTAGTGTTTTTCACACTTTTGTGAAATTTCAGAAATTTTTATTTTAGTTTGTATTATAGAGTTCATGTACAATGAAAATTACATTCTTCATCAAACTTTCCTATTACAGGATTCTCTGCTGGTGCAACATCATTTGGTGATTTGATTAAATCTAACACAGGTGATGGATTCGCTTTCGGTAATAAGCCAGGTGGATGGATAGGAATGCCAGAGCAAAAGCCATTGTTTGCCAGCCTGACTCAAGGTGGTGATGATGACGACGGAACACACCCAGTATGTACATTTACACTATAATATTTTAACCTGATACAGCATAATTTTTGTTATTTATTGATTGGCCTTTTCAATTATTTTTGCATTTCCAATGAGTTTGTACCTATTTAGAGTGAAGAAAATGCTGATATTCATTTTGAACCGATAGCAAGACTCCCTGAAAAAGTTGAAATAATTACAGGAGAAGAAGATGAAGAAGAATTATATTCACAACGATGCAAATTATATAGATTTAATAAAGTAAGAGCAACAAATAGGTTCATGACACAAGGTCCGCACTTGATAAGAGACGTCTATCGGATTTTTCAATTAATTCTTTCAATATAAAATAAAATGATACTAATTTGTTTTATTATTTACATTTTTCATGGCACGAAAAGTTTTCTTTTTTCGTGACCAAAATTTCAATACTTCACATTTTTGCAGCCAACTAATGAATGGAAAGAAAGAGGAACTGGGGAAATAAAATTGAAGAGACACAATAAAAATGGTCGTATAAGAATTGTCATGAGACGAGAGCAAATCTTTAAGGTGATTTATCTGCTGTTTATAATAATTTTTTTTAGGAGACATCAATTTCATACCTTCTTGTTTAGGTCTGTGCGAATCATTATATTCGACCAGGCATGACGATGGATAAAAGCAAGACCTCTGACAGAGCATGGACTTGGACGGCAATGGATTTTGCTGACAATAAAGAACCAACTATGGAGATATTTACTGTCAGATTTAAAAATACAGATCAAGCTGAGGAATTCAAAGCAAAATTTGATGAATGTCAAGTGAGTTTAGATCCGAAAAGTCTGTATATTGTCAGATTGTCAAAATTCAAATTTTCTTCTCAATAAGGATGGGCCAATTTCAATATTAGCATTTGAAAATTCTTACATCTCTTACTCAACAATTAAATTCAAAATTTAACTCATGATTTTTAAATGAATGATTACATTATATGACTTTGTGTGATATGTTTCGCTCATTGTTCAGTAAATTCTAAGTTGGATCATTAAGACAAAATTTTTTTCAGATGATGTTATTAGATGTGGATCCTATGACACCATGCAAAGCGAGTTCAATGAGAAGTAAAGAACTGTCGGACAAAGCAGAAAAAATGAAAAATGAGTTGAAATTTTTCAAGGACAAGTTTTCCGAACAAACAAATATCCAGAAAGAGAACAGTGGTAAGTTGTGAAATATTGGAATCATGCTTAGTATGAAAAACATGATTTTACACTTTCTTCGATAACCTATCCACCAAAACTTTCCATCATTAAATATCATTTAGCATATCTCCAAAGTTATTATATGCATGTAATATAATTCACATTGCCCGGGAAACACTACCTTTTGTGAGAAAGTGACATACTCAATTTGAAATTATACACTATTTCACTTCACAGAGTCTAGCCCAACTGAATCTGGACCTTTGATGGTTGGATCCCTCACTCCACTTGTTCAACAGCACACTCAAAGTTTGAGAGAAAAGTCTGAAGATATTGTCAAGAGATCTGATGACTCAATACTAGAGTATGTTTTATAATATTTTTTTTAATTTGATATTGCTTAAGTATCTGGAATTAGTTTTTCATCTTTTAAAATAAATGATTTCTGTTAGTTTGGCTTCAATAATTAAAAGAAGTTCTAATATATCAAGGGTTCAAATATGATGATTGTTCCAGATGCTTGTTTTAAGCAACACTGTAAACATTACTTTGAATTTCATTTGTAAAATTCTAACTCTTTAGCACACCACGCAAGCAAACTGAAAACTCCTTCGCATCACGAGGTAATAAATTTTCATTCCAACCTAAAGCTGATAATAATCAACAAACTCCCAGCAGACAACACACTACAAGTGCAGGTTCTGATGATCCACAGGCTGAAAGTGATATTCAATTTGAACCAATTTATCAACTACCTGATCATGTGGAAATAATTACTGGAGAAGAAGATGAACAAGTAAGTGTTACAGCAGAATATTATATACAAAAATGGTATTTTTAACAGCCTAATGCCCTAACTCATGTATATTTTTTTGTGATTGCATTTATAAAATTTTGATTTTCGATAGCATTTTTATAGTTTATTCGACTACTTTTCAGTATATTTTTCATGCAATTCAGATCCTGTTCGGAAATCGAGCAAAATTATACATGTTTCATAAGGAGGCAAAACAATGGAAAGAACGAGGTGTTGGAGACATTAAAATTTTACAACATATTTCAACTTTCAAAGTTCGAGTTTTAATGAGAAGAGAACAGGTAGATATTCTGAGTTTATATTCTATTATTCCTTTTGATATTCTAATTGACGGGCAATGTAGAAAACAGATTATTATTTCAATTATTTTCCTAACACATTCTTTAGGATTATAGAATCATTTTCCTGTAATATTTTATACGTTCCAAGTCGCAATCCACCAAACACTATCACCAAAACATGTTGTACTTTTGCTTGAGTTATCAGTTGTATTTAACTGATAACTTGGTTTGCATTGGTTAATTCACCTATGCTTTATATATTTAAGTGCCCAAAAACTGATGACGTCACTAGGTTCACCTCTTCTTCGGTCAAATAAAAAAAGAAATACGAGATCGAATAAATATCACCGAGAGTTGAGTGCCATAATCACCGTGGCACTCAATGATAAAAATTAAAAATCTGACCTTGGCACGGAATGTGTTGAAATGCTTCCATCATTTGACAATATTTCCCTTATGATATTGATGCACTCTCTTTATTCATTTTTGCCTTGAATTCAATTTATATTTACCTATGCCCAGGTCTTGAAAGTTTGCTTGAATCATTATGTTCAACCTGAAATCAAACTTAGTTTTAAAGAACAGACGTCGGCTAAAACTTTGCTGTGGACAGCAACAGATTTTTCTGATTCTGAAAAACCGGCTGGAGAGGTAAGATAAACCTGATTGAATCGATAATTTTAACGGTTTGCTAAAGACTTTCACATTGTTTGGTTTATTTCATTGAACAAATTGAAACATGTAATGATTATAATATCCTGATTATTCAAATTCTTTATCTGAATCTTTCATGTTTAAACATTTGTACCATGATGAGTATTATCATATATATCATTATTACTTTAGACGCTTCAATTTGCACTACGATTCAAAAATCCTGATACTGCGTCTGCGTTCAAAAACTTATGGAAAGAAGGTGCAGAGGCAGCAGTTGCAGAAACATTACTTGAACCTGACGAATCCGCTATCAATACTTCAACTATAAAACCCGGTGTTACCAGCCCTGGTGCTGTGGCCAATAGCCCACAAAGTCCAGTTGATCAGCCAAAGCCTACATTTAGCTTTGCAAATGTTCCAAGTCCATTTGACGCAGCTAAAAATGCTGATGAAGGACCACATAAAGTTATGGGTTTTGTGTTCGGTATGTATGTTTATGTAATATTCATTTCGTGCATGAACAAGTTCTCAAGTTGTTCTGACAACTGACACAATTGTTCTGATTCTGGTGAATAATTTGCTAAACTTTCCATTTTGTTTCTTTGTATATTAAGTCGAGCGACACTATATTGTGTGTAATTCTTCTTATCCGAAACATTCAATATTGGCCAGGATTGTATTATAACTTGTCCATTTTCATTAAATCTTATTGAATAACATTTGCAAAAATATTGATTTTGTTATTCTTTGCTGTCCTGTGTGGCATTACATTATGGGAAATCCCCTATATCTCATATGATCAATATTCGCCCGGGCTAGATTCATTAAACCCCCCCCCAGATTGTTGTAAGTCCAATCTATTATTTTGTTAAACTATTCGTTGTGATTACATATAGTAGGATGTGCGACATATTAGTATGGGTAATTCCGCCTTTTTTCAAATATTCAGTATTTGCTTGGTGTATATTATTTGCATATAATATAATTTCAAACTTAATTAAAGTTCACACAATTAGTTTGATTCTAATCGATGATTTTCCGATTTAGAAACATTTCCAGTAGGTTGCATAACATTATATCCATGGATATTCCTCCATGTCCCAGATTATGAAATTTTATCTTTATGAAAATAATGACTGGTTTATATTATTTGTATATAATATAATTTCAAACTTAATTAAAGTGCACACAATTAGGGATTGGCAATGTAGAATAATTTACTATTCTAGAATATTCTAGAATAGTTAAATCGAATCCAGAATACCGAATCCTATTCTATTTTCATACTTATTCAAATAGATGGAATTTTCCTGATTGCTGGATTTAGATGTCAAAAAATTATAAATGTATTATTTATTTGGAAATGTCCTCAAGATTGGATTTGATTTGATACCAAACAGGCATTTCCCAGGACAATGAAATCTAAGAGTATTATAATATTTTTGCTTTCAATTGTTCCAAATGTATGTAATCTCTAAATACTGATATGCTAAATTAAGACACGCTTCAAACAATTTAATAGTAAGCCGTTAAATACAAAAATAGATATGAAACAGCATTAAATCATTATTAATGTTAGAGTGCCGAGTGTACTAAAACACACCCGCTGAGAATTTATTAGATGCAGGACGAGCGTGTGGCCACTTCAACCTATGCGACCGGTGTAAAGTATTAAATTTAACCACTATCAATTAAAATCAACTTTTTATTCTGTGCGATCAAGACGTGCAAAACAAGGTTCCCGTAAACGCGATTTCGTAGTTAGTTATTTGTTAATATCATCTAGGATATATTATAATTTTATAT